>NC_092167.1:43208864-43266364 GCF_045791955.1 Oncorhynchus clarkii lewisi | reverse complement strand
CTGTATAGGCCTAAAAACACAAATGAATACAGGAACATGTATTACTATTACAGTTTGGTATTTCATCTTTACTTAACCTTCAACCTTTCTTATTTATTTTTATTTTATTCATTTTTTTACCTTTATTTAACTAGGCAAGTCAGTTAAGAACAAATTCTTATTTTCAATGACGGCCTAGGAACAGTGGGTTAACTGCCTGTTCAGGGGCAGAACGACAGATTTGTACCTTGTCAGCTCGGGGATATGAACTTGCAACCTTTCGGTTACGAGTCCAACGCTCTAAACACTAGGCTACCCTGCCGCCACTAGGCTACCTTCAACCTTTCTTGTTTAACCTTCAACCTTTCTTATTTAACCTTTAACCTTTCTTATTTAACCTTTAACCGTTCTTATTTAACCTTTAACCTTTCTTATTTAACCTTTAACCTTTCTTATTTAACCTTCAACCTTTCTTATTTAACCTTTAACCTTTCTTATTTAACCTTTAACCTTTCTTATTTAACCTTTAACCTTTCTTATTTAACCTTCAACCTTTCTTATTTAACCTTTAACTAGGCAAGTCAGTTAATTAAGAACAAATTCTTATTTACAGTGACGCCCTACCCCCCCGGCCAAACCTGTACTACGCTGGGCCAATTGTGCGACGCCCTATGGGACTTCCAATCACGGCCGGGTGTGATACAGCCTGGATTCGAACCAGGGACTGTAGTGACGCCTCTTGCATTGAGATGCAGTGCCTTTTGCATTGCCCATGTTTGAATTTCAAGCATACCACACCCAGAGTGCAAATTACAGGGGGCCCAGGGGGGGTCTCAGAACCCCTGAATGAGACATGAGTCCCCCGAAATGCAACAAAGTCTAACTTTGGTGTGGTCTCTAAATAATCCTAATTTAGTTATTCTTCTATTTGTTTAAAATGCTATTTGTACTGCTACAATGGTACATATTAAAATAAAAATGTATTCCAGATTAAACAAACACCCCCACCTCTGAGTCATGGTTTAAAATATTTTTGTTCCATGTGGCCTAACATCCCGGGACAGTCACATATCTCAGCCATTTTCAGGTGTCCCAACTTTTCTTTCTACAAAAAAGGTCCTTTTGTCAACAAGATGCATTCATTAATTCCGACCCCAAGAGTGTAGACCCAGTAAGTATGTTGACATGCACACTAGTAATTCGATATTAAACTGATTATGGCAGTAGACATATTACACAATAATCATGTAAACACCTCACTCTGCTAATCTTAACCGGTGTAATGTCAAAATAGAAGTAAGCATACGCTGATTAAAACACCTGGTTTTCTGAGCAAATCTTTCAAAATATAGGAACACGCAAACATCGTAGACAAAAGTGCCCTCTTTGGCCTCATGGGGTGGAATGTTATTCAAACGTTTCTTAACGTCCCCAGTAATACATTTTTTGTTTGTTTTTTTTACGACGAAAATCCGGTGTTTCTATGTCAAACAGTTTTTGTTATATTTCAGTCTTCTGTGGTGTATATAAAGCGTAATATTGGGATGCAAACTCAACATGGAATAGATTTCAACTCTATGTCTAACATGTTACAGGTGTCTTCTTTTTGTTGAGCCCATAACCATGTGTGAGGTTTATACTTTGTTTAAGACTAACAAGAATCACTCTGTGTGACCCTGATTTAGCCCACTGCAGTAAATGGTTAATCGGCATTACTATATCTGAAACTCCGCTGTATGGAAAATCGGTCTTAACATAGAATATTTAATAATTGAATATATTGAGTGATATTAGTGCAGACAGTAGGTCAATAAATAAAGTGTATGTTTACGAGCTGCAGAGAGATGCCAGTATGCGGCTAGCTCAGACGGCTAGGTTGGCAATGACAGCTCTGGTGAACTCGTCGCTTGTAGCATAGCCTCCCAGGTCTCCTGTGCACACCCAGATCTGCGCATGTGCTTCCCAAAAATAACATGTTCGCTGTGATAGAATGTTTATTTTGATTGGTGATTTTCTGCAGAGTGCCATCAGGTAGCCTGATTTCAGATGTCTCCATGGAAACAGGATTATTAGGGAAATCGTTCTTCTTGCAAAGCATGTAAATACTTATATCAAACTATTATATTATTGTGACTATCCAAAAATAATACCACATTTTTGTGTGTATATTTTTGTGTGTATATAACCACATTCGGAGATAATCACCAGATTATCATTACACTCAGAGATAATCACCAGATGTCATTACACTCAGAGATAATCACCAGATGTCATCACACTCAGAGATAATCACCAGATGTCATTACACTCAGAGATAATCACCAGATGTCATTACACTCAGAGATAATCACCAGATGTCATCACACTCAGAGACAATCACCAGATGTCATCACACTCAGAGATAATCCCCAGATGTCATCACACTCAGAGATAATCACCAGATGTTATCACACTCAGAGATATTTTGGAGTGGACGAACATTCGCAGGTAGCCTACTTATAATTTGTTGACAATAAGATGAAAACATCATGACTGGTTGTGTTCATGCCAAATTAATACATTTTGCTTACTATATATTAGGCCCATAAAAATAATCATGCACAAGGAGGTCCCACAAAAAAATAGAGACAGCATATATCACAGTATAATAGGCACTCTGATCAAACCTCATATAACTAACTATACCCTACTCCCTCCCTCATTAGTGTTATGACATTTTCGTTACGACACAAATGACTGTCATACCGCCTTCGCATTACTCTACAGCAACTCCCATTCATCATTTTATCACCCATCCTCATTCATTCAATCCATCACTGACAACCCAGACAGACAGGCATATCCACAGACACCCATGGCTCAGTGATGGAGTTGAGGGGGCCTCCCTAATGATGCTGTGACATAGCCAGCCAGGGATAATGCCTTCCTAATGATGCTGTGACACAGACAGCCAGGGATAATGCCTTCCTAATGATGCTGTGACACAGACAGCCAGAGAAAATGCCTTCCTAATGATGCTGTGACACAGACAGCTAGCGATAATGCCTTTCAAATGATGCCGTGACACAGACAGCTAGCAATAATGCCTTCCTAATGATGCTGTGACACAGACAGCCAGAGAAAATGCCTTCCAGAGAAAATGCCTTCCTAATGATGCTGTGACACAGACAGCCAGGGATAATGCCTTCCTAATGATTATGTGACACATACAGCCAGGGATAATGCCTTCCTAATGATGCTGTGACACAGACACAGAGAGTTATCACTCATACCAGCAACAGCCTGGGATTAATCCCTAAATGCTTTTAACTAGGACACATTAACAAGTCACATCAAGAAACTTGTTTCAGTGACAATCTACCTCAAGTTTGGGGTAGGCCTATTGGGATGTCAAAATACACACTTAAAATTAAACACGACCCAGTGAATGATGTTCAACACAAGACGAGTCAGTCCTGGATTTTGAGTAATTATTTGGAGAGGCACCTCAAATGGCACCATGTTAGCCATTCAAACACTAACCACGAGGCAAAAACACCAACTGTATATTCAACCCCAAAGCCAATTCTTGTTTTGGCCGCCTTTCCTTCCAGTTCTCTGCTGCCAATGACTGGAACGAACTGCAAAAATCACTGAAGCTGGAAACTCATATCTCCCTCACTAGCTTTAAGCACCAGCTGTCAGAGAAGCTCACAGATCACAGCACCTGTACATAGCCCATCTGTAAACAGCCCATCCAACTACCTCATCCCCATGCTATATTTATTTATTTATCTGGCTCCTTTGCACCCCAGTATCTCTACTTGCACTTTAATCTTCTGCACATCTACCATTCCAGTGTTTAATATCTATATTGTAATTACTTTGCCACCATGGCCTATTTATTGCCTTACCTCCCTTGTCCTACCTCATTTGCACACACTGTATATAGACTTTTTCTACTGTATTATAGACTGTATGTTTGTTTATTCCATGTGTAACCCTGTGTTGTTGTACGTGTCGAACTGCTTTGCTTTATGTTGGCCAGGTCGCAGTTGCCTACCTGGTTAAATAAAGTTGAAATAAAAATATATATATATATATATATTTATTAAAGTGTTGAATCTACATTTCAACATCTAACAAGTCACACATGTAGCTTAGAAGGAATATGGCTTCTCCATTTCCACAGCTTGGCATTACTACCTCCATTTACATTGAAACTAGCTGTATCCCCTTCCTGCCTGCTACACCCCAGTACTCTGAAGTACTCTCTAGAGTGCACAGTCATGTGACAGCATTAGGTTACAGTTAGGTTCTAGTGCATTGAGTTTTGGGGGCAGTGGGATATGGCTGACTGCCCTGGGTATGGTAGTATGGTCTCACTGTGAAAAGGTTATGAGTCAGGTTAATGAAGGACTACAGCCGATCCAGGATTTGGACCTGGTTAACACCGTGCGTGACACTTTATCCACGTTTCGGGTCCCTAATTTTCAGACCGATACCTTGAAAGAGCAGACTTTTCTGAGAAATGCATCCCATTTTTTTGGGGTTGTTTGAAAGATTTGATCCCAGTTGGAAAGTACAACATCAAGTCAAAACAAAACAATGCACAGTTATCCGATTTCGCCGCTGAAGAAAAACAAAACCTGATGTCATCTTTGGAGTGCTTTCACTTGATTATGATCTTAAGTCCAAAGCAGCTGAGAGAAATATAATTTTAAAACCTGGCCAGAATTCAAGCTCCTAACAAGTCTTTCACAAATCTGCCTCTACTCAACTGTGGATGAATCAATAGACTACCTACCTGTGCTACCCTCATACTGTGCTAGCCTCACATACTGTACGGTAGAACGGTAAGGGAACCCACCTTGGTGGACGAGTCCACAGCAGAGCCTCTCTCCAGCAGCTCCTGGACCAGCTCCACATGGCCCTCCTTAGCTGCCAGGTGCAACGCGTTGAGCCCATTCTGAGGAAGAAGAGAAGAAGGGACACACACACAGAAGGTCAACTTCAAAACAAAATGGAGGATTGACACAAAAATTTAAAAAAGGCAACGAGAGAAGTGACTGGGTGTACCTCAAGGTCCATAACCTAACGGTGCCCCTCTCCCTCTCTCGCTCTCCCTCCCGCTCCCTCCCTCTCCCTCTCTCCCTCCTTCTCTTGGCTGTGAAACCGTGTTGTCTACTTTCTCGCTTGACGGGGTGACATAGAAATATTAAAGCCACTACTGGAGGTTAGAATTTGCACCGTGTCACGATGGTGGTGGACTAGGGCCAGACCAGGATTTACTATGTAGGCCTGGTGGTATTAATAAAGCCTATCAGTGCGTGTGTGTGTGCGTGTGCGTGTGTGTTTGTGTGTATGTGTGTATGTATGTATGTGTGCGTGTGCGTGCGTGCGTGCGTGCGTGCGTGCGTGTGTGTGTGTGTGCGTGCGTGTGCGTGTGTGTGTGTACATGGGTGTGGCAGTCTGGTGTTTGCTTGGTGTGTGATTTTGTTCATTGAATGCAAAAGTCCCCAGAACAGCAGAGTCAGGCATTGCTGGGACTTATGCATGGCTAGTCTACCTATTAAGCATGGACGGTAGCTGTATATACCGTATACCAGGATATTTATACATTTTTCAATACCGTCAATACCGTTGAAACTATTTATTTTATGTTTGTTTTTTTATACATTTGAATACTTGTAGCTACTTAAGTAAATAACTGTAGTCAACTTGTGTAATGCGTTAGGAGATAAAAAAATATTGTTTTCTTCATTTCAACTGTCACATCATTTTTCACTATGAAGCTTGCCAATAGTCCCCAGTCACGTGCTGTTTGTTTACGAGCACACAAAGACGAGAGACTTGTGAGTCACTCACTGTTGTGCAGCATGGGTGATGTACTTACAGTATAGAATTCACAACCAAATGTTTGCCAGCTAAATATCTTCTAACTATTAAGTTAACTGTCTAAAATATGCTAAATGCTCTGCAGTTAAGTACTTCATTTGCTAATTAAGTAGCTGGTTAGCTATCTAGCTAAGTGATTAGCTTCTTCCTAAATCAAGCGTCGCTTGGTAACAGCAGAGAATTCCTTCCTGGATCAAGAGCCTTGCTGTCTAATATTTGTTTTGTGCAGCAAACAGGGAGTATAATTTTTTTGTTCCTTGTATAACTCTATGAGCTGGGATGTCTGTCCTGCAAATACTTTAGGTCAGAGAATGTATAAAATGTTTGCAATACGCGTTTAGTTAGCATTCTCTATGAGATTTTACATATACATGTTAGCATTGCTAAGGCTCAGTGGTGTTTGAAAATAGCACCCATTGTGTTCAGTGCCGGAATTACAGAATATCCCAGTATGGCACAAGGTCGATTTGAAGGTATGACAATCTGGATACCACCCAAGAATTTCCTTTCCATGCACCCATAAGACCTGACCCTAGATCAGAACATCCGTCCAAGACTAACTCAGATATATCAAGACTCAGATATACCAACTGGTCCCAGTTCAATTGGCTAAAGACTAGGTGATTTCCCTCTGTATAATTGTGGTCCTGAACCTAATAAAAGATTGTTGTTGGGGCTATAAATAGATCCTAAATGCCTGGGAAGGAAAAAAAAGGAAGATTAAATGTCAATATCACTCTAGGCAGATTACCCTGCGGATTAAGGAACCCAAGCGTTAATTCCCAAAACACCACAACATGAGGGGATGATTGACAGAATATGCATGACGGACGGAGCCAATGAAAGAGGAGAGAAATTAAGGGGCGGGAGGTAAAGAGAGTTTGACCAATGAGAAGGAGGGAGGATTGAGATGATGAAAGGAAAGCATGACTACTATTGTTTCCCTCATGAATGGCCCTCTTTCAGTCTAATGAAATGTTTTTGCGGATGTAGCGAAATGCTTGAGTTCCTAGCTCAACAGTGCAGCAACATCTAACAATACACAACAATACGCACACATTTAAAAGAAAAATAATTGAATTACGAAATATAGAAATATTAGGAAGAGGAATGTCGTAGTCTGGAGTGTAAATATCTCTCTAATAGCAGAAGGAGAAGAGTTATAGGGTTATAGTACTCTGTCTTGTGGGCCGGGGGGCGAGTACCAGTGACCCAGCACTGATTCAACTACTCTTTCACCAGGGAGAATATGTCTAGTGTTTCAAAAGGGCCGCTCAGTCAATATGTAATCTCCTCTGTAGCCTGGTCAGCCCAAACAGACTATGTCACGTGGACCCTGCTTATAATGAACTGAACCGCTCCTGAGGGTCCCTGTACTTAAAGCAAGGCCCCCTATCGACGGGGGAAACTATGTTTAGGACTGGTAGTGAGAATAAATGGGTATACTCTACACTTGTCTACAAAAGATGTGTGTCATATATTCTACAAGAAAAGTGTGGGATGTTTTGTGCACTGCCCTGAAGGAGCCTGTTGTATAACATAGAGGGAGGCGGAAAGACACGCTGCATTTGACGTAGAAGGATGCACCACCTGCTCACTTAGCCTGTCACTTAGCAGCGAAAACCAGCTCTATTTCCAGCTCTATTTCAGTATTGTGTAATTGTAGGGCCTTGCCCCAACACTGTACTGACGGCAAAATGTAGAGGGTCGACAAACACCTTACAAACTCCCCGTAGAGGTCACAGTTGTAAATGAGAACTTGTTCTCAAATAGCCTACTTGGTTAAATAAAGGTTAAAAAAATCTCCTCAGAGATGCAATTGGGGATAACTGAGGTCCACACTCCAGGCCAGTTGGTGGTGGTAATGCACCTTAAAGTTGGATGCCCACCGCCATATAAAGTCCAGAGAAGAAGAAGAAGCCGGAAGGAGGAAAGATGACCAGGAACAAACTTTTACCCTTTTATCTGTGGATTAATTGTTGGAGTAGAGGACCTTGTGCATTTCAGGTAAAATAACAACCAAATGTTTATGTTCCAGGACAAATTAGATAGCAACAACAAGCTAGCTAGCTAAATTGCCATAAATGTTTAATGCTTTTTGACCTGTCCCCAAATTAATATAGTTGGTTCAGAGTTAATTTTGATATTCAACCTGCTTGTCCTGATTGAGTCTGATGGGGGTGGACAAAATCAACATTCGTGCGCAGTGTGGTTAGCATGTCAGGCTGCACACGCTGTTCTCTCATCAAGTGATCATATTTTCACCCATTAGACTATCCTCAATTGAATCTTGTCTTTACTAATATATAACATTAGTTTTGATTTAGAATGACCCATTATCAAACGGACAGGAACAGGAACAGTGGCAAGACAAAAATACATGTCATCCATATGCACTGGAATAGCGAATGGAGGCCACTTTCCTGCCTGTACGTTTTTCACTCATGTGGATAGGCTGCTCCGGTTATTTCGCTGTGTGACAGGTGATATTCTCCAATTTGGGAAACCAAGGGAAATCTGTTCGGGAACATTGATAGTAACATGTTTTCAAAACAAAACATATTTCATTAAACTGTTGACAGCCCCTTTCTCTGCTCATTGGAGATTGGAACAGGGAGAGGTGAGATGGAAACGCATGGTGGTAAGATATTCTGTAGCTAAAGGTAATGTTTCAGCCTATTAATTATGAAAATATATAAAAAATTCCCTATTACTAGGATATTCAAAACCAAATACAAATTCATTATAGATATAGGCTTGACCAATTATGTACCAAAGATAACTTAAATCGGTCTTCATTTGATGTTTTTCTGCCATGTCTAATATGCGGTAGGCTATATATTTTATAATAGCAGAATCCTTATTTTAATAGTTTTTTTCAGGCTTGGGCACTATAGGCCTATACATATGTAGAAGCTCCAATATGCATCAGAGTGTTTTGAATGAATCATCACTTTAGAAAGCGCTGTCCATTTCGTTGTGTTAGGCTTTGAAACAACATCCACAACAACCATGTTTTCCATTCAGTTTCAACCTGTTGTTGAACTTCTTTCTTCAAATTGATTAATCACAGTGAGGTGAGTTTTTAAAGCATGATACTGTTTTGATGATAAGTGTTTGATGTGATTTTTGATAGCATTTGCATTGATGTCAGAGTGGTTACAGGGACAATAGAGCCCTGAGCACCAGACCATTAGGTCCCGATGGTTGTTAGTGAGTTGAGTACTACTAACACATGTCCAGAGTGCATAAGAGGAGATTACCGTGACTCAACGGCCACGTAGAATAATACTGAGGTCACCAAAACAGCCCTAGAAAAGAGTACTCCCAGGAGTACTAACAACTAGCATAAATACCAACTAATCAACATGCAGATAGAGTTAGGATAAAAATAGTTATCATTATGGACTATAGTTCCATAATAAATGGGTGACTTACTCATCGCAAGGCAGTTAAAAGGTTACAGTAGGCAGGGGTAACTGGGTAACAGTAGGACCAGGGTAACAGGGGTAACTGGGTAACAGTAGGACCAGGGTAACAGGGGTGACTGGGTAACAGTAGGACCATGGTAACAGGGGTAACAAGGGTAACTGGGTAACAGGAGGACCAGGGTAACAGGGGTGACTGGGTAACAGGAGGACCATGGTAACAGGGGTAACAAGGGTAACTGGGTAACAGGAGGACCAGGGTAACAGGGGTAACTGGGTAACAGTAGGACCAGGGTAATGGGGTAACAAGGGTAACTGGGTAACAGGAGGACCATGGTAACAGGGGTAACAAGGGTAACTGGGTAACAGGAGGACCAGGGTAACAGGGGTAACTGGGTAACAGTAGGACCAGGGTAACAGGGGTAACAAGGGTAACTGGGTAACAGGAGGACCAGGGTAACAGGGGTAACTGGGTAACAGTAGGACCAGGGTAACAGGGGTAACTGGGTAACAGGAGGACCAGGGTAACAGGGGTAACTGGGTAACAGGAGGACCCTGGTAACAGGGGTAACAAGGGTAACTGGGTAACAGGAGGACCAGGGTTACAGGGGTAACTGGGTAACAGTAGGACCAGGGTAACGGGGTAACAAGGGTAACTGGGTAACAGGAGGACCATGGTAACAGGGGTAACAAGGGTAACTGGGTAACAGGAGGACCAGGGTAACAGGGGTAACTGGGTAACAGTAGGACCAGGGTAACAGGGGTAACTGGGTAACAGGAGGACCAGGGTAACAGGGGTAACTGGGTAACAGGAGGACCATGGTAACAGGGGTAACAAGGGTAACTGGGTAACAGGAGGACCAGGGTTACAGGGGTAACTGGGTAACAGTAGGACCAGGGTAACAGGGTAACAAGGGTAACTGGGTAACAGGAGGACCATGGTAACAGGGGTAACAAGGGTAACTGGGTAACAGGAGGACCAGGGTAACAGGGGTAACTGGGTAACAGTAGGACCAGGGTAACAGGGGTAACTGGGTAACAGGAGGACCAGGGTAACAGGGGTAACTGGGTAACAGGAGGACCATGGTAACAGGGGTAACAAGGGTAACTGAGTAACAGGAGGACCAGGGTTACAGGGGTAACTGGGTAACAGTAGGACCAGGGTAACAGGGTAACAAGGGTAACTGGGTAACAGGAGGACCATGGTAACAGGGGTAACAAGGGTAACTGAGTAACAGGAGGACCAGGGTTACAGGGGTAACGGGGTTACAAGGGTAACATGAGTAAAAAAAAATGTTTCACCTTTATTTAACCAGGTAGGACAGTTGAGAACAAGTTCTCATTTACAACTGTGACCTGGCCAAGATAAAGCAAAGCAGTGCGACACAAACAACAACACAGAGTTACACATGGAATAAACAAACATCCAGTCAATAACACAATAGAAAAAAATCTAAATACATTGTATGCATTTGAGGTAAGATTAGGGAGGTAAGGCAATAAATAGGCTGTAGTGGCGAAGTAATTACAATTTAGCAATTAAACACTGGAGTGATAGATGTGCAGAAGATGAATGTGCAAGTAGATATACTGGGGTGCAAAGGAGCAAAAAAAAAAAAACAATATGAGGATGAGGTAGTTGGATGGGTTATTTACAGATGGGCTATGTACAGGTGCAATGATCTGTAAGCTGCTCTGACAGCTGATGTTTAAAGTTAGTAAGGGAGATATTAGTCTCCAGCTTCAGTGATTTTTGCAATTCATTCCAGTCATTGGCAGCAGCAAACTGGAAGGAACGGCGGCCAAAGGAGGAATTGGTTTTGGGGTGACCAGTGAGATATACCTGCTGGAGCGCATGCTACGGGTGGGTGCTGCTATGGTGACCAGTGAGCTGAGATTAGGCGGGGTTTTACCTAGAAAATACTTATAGATGACCTGGAGCCAATGGGTTTGGCGACGAATATGAAGCGAGGTTCAGCCAACGAGAGCATACAGGTCGCAGTAGTGGGTAGTATATGGGGCTTTGGAGACAAAACGTGATAGACAGTGCCATTCAATTTGCTGAGTAGAGTTTTGGAGGCTATTTTATAAATGACATCGCCGAAGTCCAGGATAGGTAGGTAGTATAGTCAGTTTTACGAGGGTATGTTTGGCAGCACGAGTGAAGGATGCTTTGTTGCGAAAAAGGAAGCTGATTCCAGATTTAATTTTGGATTGGAGATGCGTAATGTGAGTCTGGAAGGAGAGTTTACAGTCTAACCAGACACCTAGGTATTTGCAATTGTCCACATATTCTAAGTCAGAACCATCCAGTGATGCTGGACGGGTGGGCAGGTGCGGGCAGCGATCGGTTGAAGAGCATGCATTTAGTTTTACTTGCATTTAAGAGCATGGCTAACGGGGGTAACGGGGGAACAAGGGTAACAAGGGTAATGGGGTAACATGGGTAAGAGGGGTAACAAGGGGAACAGGGGGAACAGGTGTGTAGGGTAGTGTACTGTAGTAGTAGTCTGGTTGCATGAGGAGGCCTTGGACACTGATGAAGGTCAAGGGGATGGATGATCAGATGGCTTCAGCCCCACATGCAAAGAGTAACAACCACTATCTATCTGTCAGCTGTCAAATACACTCCCTGACATACAGTACATGGCTGTTATCATTACCGTATAGCAATGCCATTTGTATGCGGGTGGTGGAATGCTCGTTGGTTGCTAGGGATGACTGACATACTGTAGATACTTGTGCTTGCAGGTTGCTAGGATGACTGACACAGATTGTTTTTCACTGTGATCCACTTTGCAAAATTGCATTGCCGATACATGTAGATGAGGGTTTAACAATACAGAACACCTTGAGATTGTTCCAGCTTGCTAACTGATATCCACTAGACCATCAGATTCCACATTCACAGCTGTCAATCCATTGATTCTACCTGTCAAATGATATATGAACCCACAGGGGATGTTAGTGAATCGGGTCCTGTCTTTTCTCCATCTCTGTCTCTGCCTTACACTCACGCAGTTCCTATCTCTCCCATTCATTGAGGTCCTTGTCACTGTGTGAAGGTCACTGTTCTACGGTAACAGATTCCAGGGAGGGGCAACCGGACTATGGATAGAGAGGGAGGGGGTGGGGGTGTCTGGTCATTAGATGAGGGGAGGGAGGGGAGAGACCAGAGAGGATACAGGTAGAGGAGAGCTAGGGTAAGATAATAGATCAGTATAGAGGTAAGATAATAGATCAATATAGAGGTAATATAATATATCAGTATAAAAGTAAACTAATAGAGAGAGTGTAATGTTTATTGTTAATTTTTTTAATTGTTTAATTCACTTTTGTTTATTATCTATTTCACTTGCTTTGGCAATGTAAACATGTTTCCCATGCCAATAAAGCCCCTTAAATTGAAATTGAATTGAGAGGGAGAGAAAGAGAGGGAGAGAGAGAGAGGGAGAGAGAGAGAGAGAGAGAGAGAGAGAGAGAGAGAGAGTGCATGTAACAGAGAGAGAGAGAGAGAGAGGGATACAGAGAGATACAGAGCGACAGAGAGAGATTGAGGGGGATACAGAGAGAAGGGATACAGAGAGAGAGAGAAGGGGTACAGAAAGATACAGAGAGAGAGACTCACTCCTCCCCTACCCTTGTGTCTTCTTTTAAACCTCCCTCCATCTATACATTTACCGTTCTGTTTATTTTACCTGAGGGAGATGCATGGTGAATTCATGAGAGGCCAGAGTGATGGACTCAGAGTAATGGATTTCGACGTTATTGATTCATTGACTTGTCAATGTCAATATTAGCAGTAGCAAAATCTTAATGACAGAATCATCATACAAGAAACCTGCCTGGAATACAAATTATTTTTTACAAAAGCACATTGCATTTCCCGTGCTAAATTTGCTTGGTCAAAGCTGTTGTCAGACATAGCAGTGTTACCTTAAAGTAGAACCTTGTTTAATAATGAACCCTGAATGACAGAGGTTCTTTACTCCTAATGTAATCACGCTGACAGTCCCTTTCAAGATGACAATGATTACATTTTAGAGTGAACCGCAAAAACTCAGCGCTCAGGGAGACTGGGCCAATCCCTCTCTTAATCTGAGAACAATGTTAATTGTAGAGTGCTAGAGTGTAGTGATTTGTATTACAGCCAAATAGTCAAATGTTTTGTAATTAATCACTAACAGCTCAATCCACGCTGAGCACATTACACACATTATGTGGTTGCCATAGCTCCCAAAGAGCAAAATATTTTTGCTATATAGCTCCTCCCTATGGACAGAGACAGAACAGCAACACCAAGGTCACCCTGTCACTGTAGATGGATTGGCGTTAAGACTTATGATCAAACACACGATTGCAAGAGCTAAATGTGTTATTGAAGAGAAGGTAGGAGATGGGAGAGGCTGATTGCCTGGGTGACTGGGAAGAGGACTGGCAGACATTGTGGCTCCACAGAGACCCACAGCCGCAGAGACCAAAGAAGAGCACTATCAAAACAAACAAATGACTTGTGCTGTAACCACTCAGGTATTGACGAATGGGGACATGTGAACAGGCAGGCTTCACCTGTGTTTCCTTGTGTGTGTGTGTGTGTGTGTGTGTGTTTGTTTGTTTGTCCACTAGTCTCTTACCTGATTGCAGGTGCTGATGTTCACTCCACCCTTCAGGTACTCCAGAACCTTGTCGATGTTCCCCGCCCTCGCCGCTCGCAGGAAGCTGGTGTTGCTGTCCGACTGGAGAAGAACACAGAGAAATAAATAGTTTAGAACAACATTGGAATAACATTAGAACAACATGATGGCAAATTCAGGACAACGTCAGACCACAGCCCAATGCCTCGTAGCTTTGAAATAAGTAACTTCCCATGACTTCTAGGACAGATAGAAATGACAATGGGGATAGCACATTAGCAGTTGTTTGGGTAACATGTGCCAGGCCACCCAGACATTCCATATATCCCAAACTGCACACAGCAACAGTCCCTGAGGCTCAAAGACAAACACACCTCAGTCCCTCCTGAGCCCAGTGGCAGTGTCACATCACTCATTATCTGCAGCCATCAACACCTTCACTGAATCACTGTTTCCCATCGGAGCGTGATAATATTTAATCAGGCACAGGGGAATAGTGCATAATGTAACACAGGGGAATAGTGCATAATGTAACACAGGGAATAGTGCATAACGTAACACAGGGGAATAGTGTATAATGTAACACAGGGGAATAGTGCATAATGTAACACAGGGAATAGTGCATAACGTAACACAGGGGAATAGTGTATAATGTAACACAGGGGAATAGTGCATAATGTAACGCAGGGGAATAATGTATAATATTATGCAGGGGAATAGTGTAATGTAACACAGAGGAATAGTGCATAATGTAACACAGGGGAATAGTGCATAATGTAACACAGGGGAATAGTGCATAATGTAACACAGGGGAATAGTGCATAATGTAACACAGGGGAATAGTGCATAATGTAACACAGGGGAATAGTGCATAATGTAACACAGGGAATAGTGCATAACGTAACACAGGGGAATAGTGTATAATGTAACACAGGGGAATAGTGCATAATGTAACGCAGGGGAATAATGTATAATATTATGCAGGGGAATAGTGTAATGTAACACAGAGGAATAGTGCATAATGTAACACAGAAGAATAGTGCATAATGTAACACAGGGGAATAGTGCATAATGTAACACAGGGGAATAGTGCATAATGTAACACAGGGGAATAGTGCATAATGTAACACAGGGGAATAGTGCATAATGTAACACAGGGGAATAGTGCATAATGTAACACAGGGGGAATAGTGCATAATGTAACACAGGGGAATAGTGCATAATGTAACACAAGGGAATAGTGCATAATGTAACACAGGGAATAGTGCATAATGTAACACAAGGAATAGTGCAAAATGTAACACAGGGGAATAGTGTATAATGTAACACAGGGAATAGTGCATAATGTAACACAGGGAATAGTGCATAATGTAACACAGGGAATAGTGCAAAATGTAACACAGGGGAATAGTGCATAATGTAACACAGGGGAATAGTGCATAATGTAACACAGGGAATAGTGCATAACGTAACACAGGGGAATAGTGTATAATGTAACACAGGGGAATAGTGCATAATGTAACGCAGGGGAATAATGTATAATATTATGCAGGGGAATAGTGTAATGTAACACAGAGGAATAGTGCATAATGTAACACAGGGGAATAGTGCATAATGTAACACAGGGGAATAGTGCATAATGTAACACAGGGGAATAGTGCATAATGTAACACAGGGGAATAGTGCATAATGTAACACAGGGGAATAGTGCATAATGTAACACAGGGGAATAGTGCATAATGTAACACAGGGGGAATAGTGCATAATGTAACACAGGGGAATAGTGCATAATGTAACACAAGGGAATAGTGCATAATGTAACACAGGGAATAGTGCATAATGTAACACAGGGAATAGTGCAAAATGTAACACAGGGGAATAGTGCATAATGTAACACAGGGAATAGTGCATAATGTAACACAGGGAATAGTGCATAATGTAACACAGGGAATAGTGCATAATGTAACACAGGGGAATAGTGCATAATGTTACACAGGGGAATAGTGCATAATGTAACGCAGGGGAATAATGTATAATGTAACACAGGGAATAGTGCATAATGTAACACAGGGGAATAGTGCATAATGTAACGCAGGGGAATAATGTATAATATTATGCAGGGGAATAGTGCATAATGTAACACAGGGGAATAGTGCATAATGTAACACAGGGAATAGTGCATAATGTAACACAGGGAATAGTGCATAATGTAACACAGGGGAATAGTGCATAATGTTACACAGGGGAATAGTGCATAATGTAACGCAGGGGAATAATGTATAATATTATGCAGGGGAAAAGTGTATAATGTAACACAGTGGAATAGTGCATAATGTAACACAGTGGAATAGTGCATAATGTAACACAGTGGGAAGAGTGTATAATGTAACACAGGGGAATAGTGTATAATTTAACACAGGGGAATAATGAATAATGTAACACAAGGGAATAGTGCATAGTGTAAAACAGAGGTATAATGTATAATATTATGCAGGGGAATAGTGTATAATGTAACACAGGGGAATAGTGTATAATGTAACACAGGGGAATAGTGTATAATGTAACACAGGGGAATAGTGTATAATGTAACACAGTGGAATAGTGCATAATGTAACACAGGGGAATAGTGCATAATGTAACACAGGGGAATAGTGTATAATGTAATGCAGGGGAATAGTGTATCATTTAAAACAGGGGAATAGTGTATAATGTAACACAGGGGAATAGTGTATAATGTAATGCAGGGGAATAGTGTATAATGTAACACAGAGGAATAGTGTATAATGTAACACAGTGGAATAGTGCATAATGTAACACAGGGGAATAGTGTATAATGTAACACAGGGGAATATTGCATAATGTAACACAAGGGAAGAGTGCATAATGTAACGAAGGGGAATAGTGTATAATGTAACACAGGGGAATAGTGCATAATGTAACGAAGGGGAATCGTGTATAATGTAGCACAGGGGAATAGTGTATAATGTAACGCAGGGGAATAGTGTATAATGTAACGCAGGGGAATAGTGTATAATGTAACACAGGGGAATAGTGCATAATGTAACGAAGGAGAATCGTGTATAATGTAACGCAGGGGAATAGTGTATAATGTAACACAGGGGAATAGTGTATCATTTAACAAAGGGGAATAGTGTATAATGTAACACAGGGGAATACAACCGGGACATGTCCTCCACTTTTCCTAACTGAAGCAGACTAAGTTGGAGATGGACCAAGACTATAGAGCAGAGCAGAGCGGGAGTGAGTCAGCATTTTCCTCTCTCTACCTTCCGTCCCCCAGCACTACCTGGCTCACACTACAGAAAACAGTACTGCAGAATCACTGCTTCCACTCGGAGGCAGAAAGGCAGAAAGTAGTCTCAAATGTAGTCCTGCTCCATGACAACCAGCCTGTGCTGCTAACTGGGAACCTTATTGAATTAGCATCATGGATAGCTAGGCTAGCTATCTCCCAGAGACGCTCAGTGGGGGTGACAGGGTTAGAGATCGTTCCAGCACACAGCAGAGCTCAGCCCAAACCCAGACTGAGGATATGTCCCCTACTCTGTCCCATTCTGTCATTCACTTACACTGCAGTGCGGAGATGATATGTCTATACACTGGACACACTACCGATAAGGAGAGAGATTCTTCCTGGGGCTATATGAAAGCTAGTTTTGTTCTGCTGTAGCCTGCAGCAGCAGCAACCTGTGTCTGGATGCTACAGAGAACTGCACTGAATCAATCAGACCTGACACAACAACCCACATTCAGACCTGACACTACAATCCACATTCAGACCTGACACTACAATCCACATTCAGACCTGACACTGCAATCCACCTTCAGACCTGACACAACAATCCACATTCAGACCTGACACTACAATCCACATTCAGACCTGACACTACAATCCACATTCAGACCTGACACTACAATCCACATTCAGACCTGACACAACAACCCACATTCAGACCTGACACTACAATCCACATTCAGACCTGACACTACAATCCACCTTCAGACCTGACACTACAATCCACCTTCAGACCTGACACAACAATCCACATTCAGACCTGACACTACAATCCACATTCAGACCTGACACTACAATCCACATTCAGACCTGACACTACAATCCACATTCAGACCTGACACTACAATCCACATTCAGACCTGACACTACAATCCACATTCAGACTTGACACAGCAATCCACATTCAGACCTGACTCAGCAATCCACATTCAGACCTGACTCAGCAATCCACATTCAGACCTGACACAGCAATCCACATTCAGACCTGACTCAGCAATTCACATTCAGACCTGACTCAGCAATCCACATTCAAACATGTCACTGAAAATCCACATTCAGACCTGACACAGCAATCCACATTCAGACCTGACACTACAATCCACATTCAGACCTGACACAAACAGTAGCTGGAGGTAAACTCAAAAACCGTGAGGCTGTAGCTAATCAGGAGCTCCCAGAGCAGCAGGATGGCAAGTTGAGCTCTGTCAGATGTGTGAATATATTCGTGATACTGCTCAACCTGGAGGCTGATACCTTACCCCAGATGAGGGGTCTCCTGCGGTTTCTAGTGGAGACAGCTCAGCTGATTTCTCCAGGGAGAGATATCTTTATCTATGACAGAAGGAGAGGTCCAGAGGAACAGTGTGTGGATTGTCCAGCCAGCCCACAGGGCAAGGATCATTTTGTTACACCAACCAAATTCCCTTTAATATCAACCCGATGCACCTTGCATGTCACAGAGCAGCATCACAGCTCACCAAAGAGAACCACTTCAACATGTAAAAAATGAATAAATGGCTGACATTTAGTTTTAATGAATCACATTACAGATTTGTCTGAATAATGTATCTTGCTCTCTCTCTCTCTTCACAAACCACCTAAAGATATCAGAGAAGGTATATGTGTGGTGAGGGGCAGAAAGCCAGATTATATCCCATCGGATTCTTAGCTGCCGAGTCACATTATTCAAGGCATCTTTTAATCATCCCGGTGCAGTCGGTGTGTTGCCATAGCGACTTTTGGTCAGCACAGCCCTCAAACTGTTTTTTTTAATTTTTTTTAACTCAAACCGCTTAACATTCAGAAGAAAATAAATGCCAGATTGTTCCAAAAAACTTCATACCGAAGTAGTTTTGTGCTAAGCCCCTAGAAACTAAGTCAAACAGATGGTACAGATACGTATATACTGTAGTTTCTGTGTCCTTGAACCAGGCAAATGCTTTGAAAGAGAGTGTTTTATGGCTTTGTGTGTGATTGAACACTCCTATGAGGCGTCGTGATATGTAGGACTGGTAGAGAAAGAGAGAGAGAGAGCGGGAGGGAGAAGGAGAGAGTGTAATGTTTACTGCTCGTGTTTGATTGTTTATTACACTTTTGTTTATTATCTATTTCACTTGCTTTAGCAATGTAAACATATAGTATGTTTCCCAAGCCAATAAACCCCTTTGAATTTAATTGAGAGAAAGGAAGAAAGTAAGAACAGAGAGAGAAAGAAAGTAAGAACAGAGAGAGAGAGAGAGAAAGGAAGAACAGAGAGAGAGAGAAAGGAAGAACAGAGAGAGAGAGAAAGGAAGAACAGAGAGAGAGAGAAAGGAAGAACAGAGAGAGAGAGAAAGGAAGAACAGAGAGAGAAAGAAAGTAAGAACAGAGAGAGAGAGAAAGGAAGAACAGAGAGAGAAAGGAAGAACAGAGAGAGAAAGGAAGTAAGAACAGAGAGAGAGGTGGTAATGTATATTTGTATTTACCTTTATTTAACTAGGCAAGTCAGTTAAGAACAAATTCTTATTTTCAATGACGACCTAGGAACAGTGGGTTACCTGCCTGTTCAGGGGCAGAACGACAGATTTGTACCTTGTCAGCTCGGGGGTTTGAACTTGCAACCTTCCGGTTACTAGTCCAACGCTCTAACCACTAGGCTACCCTGCCGCCCCAATAGTTAATTTTGTTAAAGAAGGTATTCGGTATTGTGTTCATTCATAAGCCATTCTAAAATGAACTATTCACACTGTGAGTGAGTTACCCTTGATGACAAGGGAATGAATGAGAACTAATAGAAGATCTCATTTCAACTCATACGAGCTAGCCTGGTTGCCAGGTCTGTTTCTGCTTTCTCCTTCATCACCCAATCTGCCAACCACAGGTTACAAAACAAGAGCTATAACCTAAATTAGACCTTAACACGACCCAAACATTCTCTAATGTCGTCTAGCCAGTACGCTTTAGTCTAGACGTCTATAATATCCCTGGGTGCATTAACCTAACCTGTGATGCGTAACATCACTTTACCGACCATGTCATTTCAGCTCCAAAAGCCTTCCTAAACTGAGATCGCATTAAACATTCATTTACACAGAGTGCTTCTGTATATTCATCAGTGTAGTAGTGTGTAGATGATTTATAAATAATGAAAATATTAAATCCCATGACGACCTGTTGTAAATATCCTGGCTCCTCCCCATTACTAGGGAGACAAGCGGCCCTGCCTCTGTCGGTAACCATGACAACAGGGTATTTCATTCGGTAGACATGCAGCTCTCCAATCTCTGACTACATGTAGAGCATTGCCTCTCTCTCTCTCTCTCTCTCTCTCTCTACTCTGAGGGTGTGAATCTAAGAATTCTGTTCACCATGACTTGTAATGCTTCACGGCAAACACACTCAAAACTATTCTTCTCCAGAGCCAGACCAATAGGATAGCAGGATGTTGAGGTGTTAACGTCGTTTGTGTGTGTATGCGTGTGTATGTGTCACTGCACTGCCCAGTGCCACAACCACCACAACCAAGCTTGATTGAATGGTCGCCCACGGCAACACAGATGTCACATATCCCTCAGAGAACCCTCCAACACACATCACGTCCTCTGCAGACTCTATCATTCACACACACACACACACACACACACACACACACACACACACACACACACACACACACACACACACACACACACACACACACACACACACACACACACACACACACACACACACACACACACACACACAAGGGCAACCTTGTCCTTGTCCTTTGCTGGTTTTAAACACCACACTCCAATGGAACAACACGTTCTATTCCTGGACTTCATTACAGCCTGTAATAACAACAGACAACAGTGTTTACTGGGGATCAGTTGTACACAGCAACCATGTCACACCACTGTGGTGCCTAGGACTGGGAGACTGGCAGCAGCCTTAACTGTGTGTGTGTGTGTGTTTGTTCGTGTATGTGTGTGTGCATGTGTGTGTTCGTGTGTGTGTGTGTATGTGTGTGTTCGTGTGTGTGTATGTGTGTGTTCGTGTGTGTGTGTGTTCGTGTGTACATAATAAAGAAATCCACATCAAAATGTGTCAGTCTCAATCCACCACATCTGCCTATGTCGGCGTTCCGCATCTGCGGTGGAAGGCGGCCGAGCGACAGCGACGTTGGTCAGACCGTGAGACATCAGCAACAAACCAAGAAAAATCGGTCTCCTCGCGAACCGTCTGTGGCCTACAAACTATTTTGATCACACTATGGAAAGAGGAGAGTCTCACAAACACGACGGTGTTCTCCGTTTTGCTCTACACTCCCACAAGTGTCATGGGACTCTTCTGAAGGTAACCCATACAAATAAATGGAAGTATGGAGGTAATAAGGGGGGTTAAATATGTGTCCAAGAAACCAAAAAATATGTCCAGAGCTTTCTTATGTCTCCTAGATATAGGACAGACACTTCTAACCCTTATTCCTTATGATGCATTATTTCAGTTCCTTTCGTTGACATTTATGAATGTGTTATTCAATGCGTTTCTATGTGCTATAGTAGTATAAACCCATTTTGTTCTGTTTATAGAGGTCCTAAAATGTTAAGTCAAATAACTAAATGATCCATGGGTATAACCATCTTTAAAAAATTCCATATGTTATCTTAGTCACCACCCTGCCAAGTTATTTCTCCTAACCTGTGATAATGAGTCCCCCTCATTAGTGATTAGCATCGTCAACATCAGCTGGGCCAGACCTATCTGGGCCAAGTCCAAGAGAGGATATAGCTGGCCACCAGCTCGTCTCGGCCAACCACGGCTCTCCCTGAGGGCTCATTAGCATATATTTAATTAGCACTAGGCCCATGTTCGTTACGGACGCTAAATTTAGACCTACTCTAAATTCACAAATAGAGGCTAATGTTTTTTTACTGAGCCTTGACAGATCGAGGCAAGATAGTGTGTGTGTCACTGACCGATTTTAAACGTAAAAAAATACTGCAGGAAAGTGTACAAAGTAAACAATGTCTGATCAAAAGCACCATGGTAGCTTGGTAATGCAAAGCCAACGATAAGAGCAAAAAAACAACAACAAAACAGAACTGTATTCCACAGTCCACTTAGTGACACAGAGAGTGAGAGCTGAATGTCAGGGGTGAGAGGTCAGGGGTCGAGTTGAAGGCATGCTCTTAGCTAACACCACCTGCTGTTTGGAATAGTCCATGTTGTAAAAGACAGTAGGGGTCCTCATATCAGAGAGAATAGACCTTAGCTGCCACTGAATGACTACAAACACACACATACACATGCAACACACCTACTACTGTACACACCTACTACTACTGTACACATCTCCTACACACCACGGTATATTTCTGCAGGGCATTTACAATTCATTTGCATTCCAATACAGCATTGACAATGTCTGCTCATAAAAATGGCACCAGGGAATGATACTGGCCGCCCTTTGGAGATTAAGGCGCATGATAAAACACTGTGACACACACACACACACACACACTCCAGGCTACACTCTTACTCCTCTAAGTCACACCATTCCCCCTCATCTCACTAGGCAGGGTGGAAACAGAGGGTAGGAGGAGACTCCAGGGGAATAGGAATGGACTGGTCATTGCTGTGGGAATGGACTGACGTTAGAGGATTGGAGTATTGAACACAACTGCAGCTAGCACAGAGCAGTACATTATACTGTACTATAGGGAGGGATGGAAGAACTGTAAATCAATATACATCTCAGCTTTTTATCAATATTCATTACTGTTTGGTAATGAAAATACCCAGCTGTTCGTGGGATTGGTCTCTCTCTCTTTCTGTCACCCAGGTAATGATGCTGAGCTGGTATAATGTCACTAAAGGTTGCTTAGGTCATCTGGGTCACAACGTCCTTACAGACAGCCCTGTCCAATTACAGACAGATCTGGTAGTGCTCGTCTTACACCTGTGTCTGCTTCAAGTGACCCCCTTTGTAGGACACAGCTGCCTGTGTCTGACACGGCTGTCGAAATCTCTATCCACACCGCTTTGATGTGGTGAGGCCTTTGAGCACAGTGATAAACCCCTCCCCCCACCAACACTGTAAATTACTACACCACTCTATACACTGTCTCAGTATAATGGAGGGGAGGGTATCACCATATAAATAAAAGTATGGTCATGGGTTCTACCTTGAGGGATTACTGAGAAGAAGAGCAAAAAGCTATTTTTGAAAGAGCTCCGGTACAAAGAAGAGAAGCAAGAGACTGGAGGGATGACATGGAATTTCACACTCCTCGAGCGTTACAGTGCCTCCAGGTCTTCAAACACATGTTATGCCCAAGTTCTCTGTCTGTCCCCCAAGTCTTACCGGTATTGGGGGTTCAGGCTCAGGATGGTGTTCAAAGCAGTAGTAGTTTGACTCTGGTGGAGCCTGGTCCAGATTCTGTTGACTCCCATCGGCTTTCAAACCCTTTTCCACCTCACAAACCTTACACATTGCTGCGTTGCCCATGGCAACCGCTAGTCACAATCCCCAGCGCCATCAAATGTAAACAAACCAACAAAAGTGTGTAAAGTTTCTCCACTAATTCCACTTATGATCCAGTCATCCGGTGTCCCTCCACCACCACCCCTCCTCCAGCCCTAAAGCGCTAGTGGCTGGTGGATGCTACCTTTAGCCAGCAAACCCACTCTGCCAGTCAGCCTCGCCAGCAGTCCTCTTCCCCCTCGAGGAGCACCGTCTATCTACTACTGCCGCTAAGCGCTAACCCTGGCTCATTGCTAATTCCAGCTCCCCTCCAGCTATACATACACCCACCAGCCATGTTCTGCATGGGAACGAGGTTGGTCAGACTGACCGGCAGTAGGGTAGCATGCCCAAACAGAGGAGGAGGGTGGAATGCCCTCCCTCCCATGGAGGTGGAGACAGGGTTAGCCATGGCAAGAATGGGTGGAGACAGGGTTAGCCGTGTTCACCAGGGGTGGAGACAGGGTTAGACGTGTTCACCAGGCGTGGAGACAGGGTTAGCCGTGTTCACCAGGGGTGGAGACAGGATTAGCCGTGTTCACCAGGAGTGGAGACAGGGTTAGACGTGTTCACCAGGGGTGGAGACAGGGTTAGCCGTGTTCACCAGGGGTGGAGACAGGATTAGCCGTGTTCACCAGGGGTGGAGACAGGATTAGCCGTGTTCACCAGGGGTGGAGACAGGGTTAGCCGTGTTCACCAGGGGTGGAGACAGGGTTAGCCGTGTTCACCAGGGGTGGAGACAGGATTAGACGTGTTCACCAGGGGTGGAGACAGGATTAGACGTGTTCACCAGGGGTGGAGACAGGGTTAGACGTGTTCACCAGGGGTGGAGACAGGGTTAGCCGTGTTCACCAGGGGTGGAGACAGGGTTAGTCGTGTTCACCAGGGGTGGAGACAGGGTTAGCCGTGTTCACCAGGGGTGGAGACAGGATTAGACGTGTTCACCAGGGGTGGAGACAGGATTAGACGTGTTCACCAGGGGTGGAGACAGGGTTAGACGTGTTCACCAGGGGTGGAGACAGGGTTAGCCGTGTTCACCAGGGGTGGAGACAGGATTAGCCGTGTTCACCAGGGGTGGAGACAGGGTTAGCCGTGTTCACCAGGGGTGGAGACAGGATTAGCAGTGTTCACCAGGGGTGGAGACAGGGTTAGCCGTATTCACAAGGGGTGGAGACAGGATTAGCCGTGTTCACAAGGGGTGGAGACAGGGTTAGCCGTGTATTACTGCAAGCGTGACCATGACGTAGAACCAAGTCTTCACCTGATGAAGGAAGCTGGGGAGAGGATGTGCATGAACCTCAGTAGTCACAGCTATATAAATCATCCTGTGATGTGAACGTAGTCCTCTGTGTCACAGTGTAGCCTACAGCACTGATTATTGACTGGGTGAAGCTGGGCGGCAGAGCCAGACCTCTTTTATTGAATTGATCCGTCTCTCTCAGAGTAATGATATGCAATTCATTCACCCCCTCATCCACCATAAGGTCTGTTCATTCACCCCCTCATCCACTGTGGTGTTTGTTCATTCACCCCCTCATCCACTGTGGTGTTTGTTCATTCACCCCCTCATCCACCATAGTGTTAGATCATTCACCCCCTCATCCACCATAAGGTCTGTTCATTCACCCCCTCATCCACCATAGTGTTAGATCATTCACCCCCTCATCCACCATAAGGTCTGTTCATTCACCCCCTCATCCACCATAGTGTTAGATCATTCACCCCCTCATCCACCATAGTGTTAGATCATTCACCCCCTCATCCACCATAGTGTTAGATCATTCACCCCCTCATTCACCATAAGGTCTGTTCATTCACCCCCTCATCCACCATAGTGTTAGATCATTCACCCCCTCATCCCCCTCATCCACCATAGTGTTAGATCATTCACCCCCTCATCCACCATAGCTGAGAGAGGCCTATCTACATTTTTGTACTCTACTGTGAACTTGTCCATTTGAGATGCAGCTGCATTACAAGATTTGTGTGTGTGTGTATATATATATATATATATATATATATATATATATATATATATATATATATATATATATATATATATATACACTGTGTGTGTGTGTGTGTACGTTCCCCATGTATAGGCCAGGTATCCTGTATGTGTGTGTCAGTGCAGTGTATGATCATACCGTCATGTGGCCATTCTCTCCGTGGTCTTTTTAAAAGGCTGAACATGTGACTTGGCATTGCGACGGTCCTAACAATACCCTCCCTGTTTCAAAATATACAAATATTTCTCATTCACTAGAATGTGTTAGGGAGTAAACACTTCATTGTGAAGAACCACACAACTGTGGCCAGCTCAGAAGTGAAAAAGGAGGAGAACTCTAAGAACTCTAAGAAATTTTAGACCTCATACTGCATGGCAATTATCAGACTCAGACGTCTGGAGGGATATTGTGTAAAAGTGTAAAGAGAGGGCAATTAAATATTTTCAAAGCAGAAGTACAACCTTCTTCAAAAGCTTCTTCAGAGTATTTGTATGTATTATGGATCCCCATTAGTTCCTGACAAGGCAGCAGCAACTCTTCCTGGGTTTTATTATGGATCACAATTAGTTCCTGCCAAGGCAGCAACTACTCTTCCTGGAGTCCAGCAAAATTAAGGCAGTTTATACAATTTTTAAAACTTTACAATACATTCACAGACTGTGTGCCCTCAGGCCCCTACTCCACCACTACCATATATACAGTATACAGTACAAAATCTGTGTGTATAGTGCGTATGTTATCATGTGTGTGTCTGTGCCTATCGTTGTGTTGCTTCACCATCCCCACTGTTCCATAAGGTGTATTTGTATCTGTTTTTTAAATCTAATTTTACTGATTGCATCAGTTACTTTATGTGGAATAGAGTTCCATGTAGTCGTCTCTATATAGTGCTGTGCACCTTGAAGGGGTTAAACCAAGGCCTCATACCTTTTAAAGGGTTAATAAATTGTGTTATGATAAACTGTAAGGTCTCCTCTTTAGGAGACCTCTGTGTGTGTATTAACACCTGTTTTGAGTGTTGTGCCCTTCAGACACTATCAGAAGGCAGGAAACTGCCTACGTTCATACTCCTCCTGTCTGGGACCCGACCTGGCTATCTGACGTTCTGAGAATACGACTGGTTTTCTGAGAACACAAGGCTGCTGCAGTCCTGATGAAAACAGCCACCTGTCAGAAGATGCTTAGACTCGTTCACCTTGTTATGACCCTATACTTGTGATGGAAGGTCAAGTTTCGGTCAAACTCACTTCTGAGCTTTTAATTGCTGACAAGATGGTTGCTGCTGTCAGGGGGAGGTTAGATTTATTAAAATGTTGTTGCCAGGGAAACTCACGCAAGGAGGACTGGGGAGGCTATATGAGATACAGGATGTCTTAGACAAAACCTGTTAATATGATGTATCAGGGATCCAGACTCCACCCCTAAGCACATGTATCACAACAGATAGGAACCAAACAATCCTTCTAACCCAGTCACTTAGTACCCCGCATCCAAGTTTGCCCCCCCACACACTGCTCAATGTCAACCCCTCAACCCCCCAACCTTCCCTCCCAACACTGGAGCCTCCATCTAATAGAGATTTTGTTTCAAGTTTTCCCAGCGCTACAGCGGAGATGAATGCGTAATCCTATGGGCGGAGCAGACAACGACTAGCTTTAATTTGTGGTAGACCATATGGTTGCAGGGGGAGGTGTTTTACAGTAGCACTCAAAGAAGCTGCTGTTTTTCTGCTGTAGGGGAATGCAGTAGTCCTGTCACTATGCTATGTGATATTAACGGAGTGTTTTGAGGCTTTAACAACAGAGACAGAGAGGAGGAGAACGTTTCTTAAGAAGCAGTTGTGTAAAGTACTTAAAAAATACTTTAAAGTACTACCTAAGACATTTTTGGGGGTATCTGTACTTTACTTTACTATTTATATTTTGGACAACTTTTACTTTTACTCTACTACATTCCTAAAGAAAATAATGTACTTTTTACTCCTACATTTTCCCTGACACCCAAAGTATTCATTACATTTAGAATGCTTAAGCAGGACAGAATTATGGCACCTATCAATATAACGCTTTGTCATCCCTACTGCCTCTGATCTGGCGGACTCACAATACACAAATACTGTGTTTGTAAAGTATGTCTGAGTGTTGGAGTACCCATGTAATTAAAAATAACACGCAAATTGTACTGTCTGGTTTGCTTAATACAGCAATTTGATGTATAGCATTTACTTTTACTTTGTACTTTGACTCAAGTATGATAACTGAGGTCTTTTTCTACCATTGTGCTTAAGTACATTTCAAATTAGATACTTTTACTCAAGTAGTATTTTACTGGGTAACTTTCACCTTTACTTGAGTCATTTTCTCTTAAGGTATCTTAACTTTTACTCAAATATGATAATTTAGTACTTTTTCCACCACTGTTTAGAAGTGGGGGTATAGAGGCATAGGGCTCTGGGATAGGGGTTGCACTCCGACCTAAAACCTTATTGCCCAATTAGAGCCACATTAGCAGACGGGTGGGTGTGGTCGGGTGGGCTAGCTTGGGGGAAAAAAGCACCTCTTCCATTTTAGCTTTCTAGAAGGGAAGGAGCAAGACGAACGCAATTAGGATTCTCAATGGACATAGTCTGGCTACTGCGCAAACAGATCAACGCATGCCAAACTGGAGATGCTGCACAGTGGGGAGATGCCCCGAAGAAGAAACACCGATGTAATATTTAACATGGTGTATATGGTATGTTTCCACATGACTGTGTATACATTAGTTCCACTCAGACACACTTGACATACAAGCATCTTCTCCCTGCCCTGGTCTCAGGCCATCCCTATTGAATCAGGTAATTTCATTGTAAAATACTATGGAAATCAAATGAATGATAGAAGTTGGTGGTCCATGTTGCCAAGGAAACAAGGCAGCTGGGTTGCTCAGTTGTTGAGAGGACGTTTGCCCTCTTAAATCATAGATACACTGCATCTTTGACAGATGCCATTTCTATTGGAAATCGTAAAATGTACATGCTATCCTACATGTTATATTGACTTGACTGTAGTATCTGTGTATCTAATTGTTTTCCATAACTGCTGCTGATTTTGTCATGCAGGGCTCTGCTTGAATAGAGGTTAAATAAAAATGTGTTTCTGACAGATTGGCAATCAGACCTACGGCTTTGCTTGAACTGACCTAGTGCAGGCTAAGTGTTGAAGTGCACAGTGCCATACAGTATACGGCTTAACGTCTAGTACTGCTGTTACCATGGCAGCCATATTGTAGCCAAGCCGACTGGCCAGAGGCTGGGCCAGATGTTGGGGATTTAGGGTCGATTTGGTTCAGCGGCTTAACCAACCCCTTCCCCCTTCATTGAGACCCCTTTCAACCAACCACAGCTCCCCACCGGGCAGCTGCCTGGCTATATCAGACCAGACAAGATGTTCATCTATGGTTACTCATCTGGCGTTGACCACGGCTTCACTCTCAATTGACAGCCAACAAATACAAAGAGGGAGTATTGGGCCAGAGAAAAGTAGCCATTATGGATGGCCAATGCTAATATCAATATCACACGAGACGACACATATACAGTAAGAGAAAGAATTGACCCTTCGCAAAGCCCTGTCCCAGAATTTTGGGCAGCCAATCGCAACGCTCCAATGAGTCCAACACCTCGGACAAGCTCGCGTTTGAAACGCATGAAAGCCATTGAGGGCATTGCTGAAACGGAGAGTTTTCATCCAATTTTTTTTTTTTAATGGCTAAATAATTTAACAGTGTTCCTGAAATGCAAAGCCTGTTGGAGTATTTTCTCGAATCTGAAATTATACTTTTGTTACATTGTTTGGTAGCTCAGCTGGTTAGCTAGCTATTTCTGTTTTATTGACCACCCAACGTTGCTAACGCTAGCTAGCTAGTCAGTTAATATAACTTCTATTTTTATGTAAGCTAGCTAAGTTAGCCATGTTATCATTAAAACTCTCATCTGCTGTCAACATCAGGATACGATTTCAGAGAGCACTAGCTAGCTCCAAAAGTGTTTAGTAACTTTGGCTGCATGCTGTCAGTGCATTCAGAGCCCTCCAGTGGCGAGCAACACTACAACCTTAATTTTTACCAGGTTCCCGTGAAGCAATTGAAATGACAGTCCACCACAACATACCTGAGAGTCTCCTGATTAGCAAGGGGTAGTCTGTGTTTAATTTCATTGAGTATTAAAAACACAGTTTGAAATCATTGTGAGAGGACTGCACCAGTGGTTAGAACCAGTGAATTGGGCTTCCTGTGAATATGTTGTCCGAGGTTGCAACAGTAACTAAAGGGGGCGAGTCTTAGCAAAGGGTCAGTTGGGCCAGAGAAGAGTAGCCATTATAGCTAGCCAATGCTAATATCAATATTGTGTCTGTCTACATCACACAAGATTACCTTTATTAACAAGCCTATCTACCGTAGTGTCTATTCTACTGCATCCCCTTTCATCCTCTTTATGAATTATGGCGACAGAGCCGCACCAGACGAGCCACTTGTCAATCATCTCGCTGCAAAAGACTTTGATATCCCACATGCTGTACTGTTTATAACCGACAGCTGTACCTAAGAGGTTGACATCATGTCACCGGTGAGTGAGGTGCGTGTATTTTTTAATAACATTTATTTATTTTTTTATCCCTTTTTCTCCCCAATTTCATGGTGTCCAATTGGTTGTTACAGTCTCGTCGCTGCAACTCCCGTACAGACTCGAGAGAGGCGAAGGTCGAGAGCCGTGCGTGCTCGGAAACCAAACCCAACCAAGCCGCACTGCTTCTTGACACAAGGCCCACCTAACCCGGAAACCAGCGTGTCGGAGGAAACATAGTACACCTGGCGACCGTGTCAGCATGCACTGCGCCCGGCCCACCACAGGAGTCCCTAGTGTGCGATGGGACAAGAACATCCTTGCCAGCCAAACCCTCCCCTAACCCGGACGACACTGGGCCAATTGTACGCCGCCCCATGGGTCTCTCGGTCGCGGTCGGCTGCGACAGAGCCTGGACTCGAACCCAGAATCTCTAGAGGCACAGCTAGCACAGCGATGCAGTGCCTTAGACCACTGCACCACACTGGAGGCCAAAGTGTTTGTTTTAATTATTCAAGTTGTGCTGTTCAAAGGGATAAAAAACTGCCGGGAACGGTTTAAACTCTCAGATGACAGACAGAGGTAACACCAGGATATGACTAACACAGCGATGAAGCCTCTCGAGTGGCACTGAGGTCTAAGGCACTGCATCGCAGTGCTTGAGGCGTCACTACAGATTCTGGGTTCAATCCCGGGCTGTGTCGCAGCCGGCCGAGACTGGGAGACCCATGAGGAGATGCACAATTTGCCCAGCGTCATACTGATTAGGAGAGGGTTTTGCCGGCCGGGATGTCCCTGTCGCATCGCCATTTAGCGACTCCTGTGGCGGGCCGGACGCATGTATACTGACATGGTCGCCAGTGGTACAGCGTTTCCTCCGACACATTGGAGCGGCTGGCTTCCCGGTTAAGCGAGCAGTGCGGCTTGGCAGGGTCGTGATTCGGAGGATTCATGGCTCTCGACCTTTGCGTCTCCCTAGTCTGTACGGGAGTTGCAGCAATGGGACAAGACTGTAACTACCAATTGAATATCACGGAATTGAGGAGAAAAGTGGTAAAAAGCATCAAAACATAATAATAATAATATACACAGTGATGAGGCAGAAAGCTACAATAGTGAAAAAGGAATGTCTCAGAGCGTTTTCCGAAACTGGTAAAATTCAAGTGTGCCACTCCCTCTATCTTGATATTCATCTCTTTCAATCACATCCACCACAGTCCTCCTGGAACCATCCACCACAGTACTTCTGGAACTATCCACCACAATCCTCCTGGAACCATCCACCACAGTCCTGGAACCATCCACCACAGTCCTCCTGGAACCATCCACCACAGTACTTCTGGAACTATCGACCACAGTCCTTCTGGAACTATCCACCACAGTCCTTCTGGAACTATCCACCACAGTCCTTCTGGAACTATCCACCACAGTCCTTCTGGAACCATCCACCACACCACCACAGTACTCCTGGAACCATTCACCACAGTCATCCTGGAACCATCCACCACAGTCCTCCTGGAACCATCCACCACAGTCCTCATGGAACCATCCACCACAGTCCTCCTGGAACCATCCACCACAGTCCTCCTGGAACCATCCACCACAGTACTCCTGCAAGCATCCACCACAGTACTTCTGGAAGCATCCACCACAGTCCTTCTGGAAGCATCCACCACAGTCCTTCTGGAAGCATCCACCACAGTCCTTCTGGAACTATCCACCACAGTCCTTCTGGAACTATCCACCACAGTCCTTCTGGAACTATCCACCACAGTCCTCCTGGAACCATCCACCACAGTCCTCCTGGAACCATCCACCACAGTCCTCCTGGAACCATCCACCACAGTCCTCCTGGAACCATCCACATAACCGCCATCGATAAAAGACAATACTGTGCAGCGTATTCATCGACCTGGCCAAGGCTTTCGACTCTGTCAATCACCGTATTCTTATCGGCACAAAGGGTTTTCGGGGCTAAACAAATCTGAAACCCAATCACTCAGTCATCACAACATCAAAATGGCCTCTGAACACATACCTAAACACTGAAGACAAACATCCCTCACCCTTCTCATGGTTCCAAAAACTGTGAATCCTGAATCATCCGTCAGCCATGTAATCTGCATCCCCTTCACCTGAACCCCCCAACAAGAGCTACCCTTCCCTCCGACACAAGGTCTCTGCAGCTGAACACAGTGTGGAGTCCAATACTCTGTAGTGTGTGGACCAATAGTATTGACAGGGAATCTGTGTTTGTCCCAAAAACAGCCCTAGAACCTGGCCTGGGACCAGCGGGGGAAATTAAACAGAGACTGAAGTCACTGGGTCATTTTAATTGGTGAGACGTTAATCTCACCACCAGATATCCCTGGCACACAGTTTATCACGACACCTTACCAAGCGAACACACTGCAGACTAGAGAAGCACTACGGACTGCGTGTTGAGATGCTGAACCTTGCTGGAAATAGCTGTCGGGACGCCCACATGACAGTGACTCTGTGTAACTTAATGTAGCTCTTCAAGGAGACCAAGTGGAGACTTTGCGTTAAGTACCGATGTTCTTGCACAGATGGATGGTATGGATAAATGCTTAGTACTTAGAAACATCAATATTCAGTGATCACAAATGGACAAAGATAAACGGATGACTCATATGAATACCACACTGCTGGTTGGGAGTAGCAGCTAGCAACAATATTACACATATCAGACCTAGCTGGTTCTACCTGTGGTTCGACCCCGTAATTTGGACCCTGGCAGTAAAAATCCAATCAACACCCTGCTCACATTTCTCTCTAGGTTCTCTCACCATCCCTCCAGCTCTTTCTACCTCCCACACTTTTCTGCATTTCATTATTGATACCCCTTGTCTTGGATGGCTGTTAGCCAAGTGGTTAGAGCGTTGGGCCAGTAACCGAAAGGTTGCTGGTTCAAATACCTGAGCCAACAAGGTGAGCGATCTGTCTATGTGCCCTCGAGCAAGGCACTGAACCTTAATTTGCTCCAGGGGCGCTGTACTACTATGGCTGAACCTGTAAAACAACACATTTCACTGCACTGCATGTGACAATACAACATCATGATATCATTTTTCTCTCTTTCTTTCCACAACACAAAGCAGATTTATTTCAGTGCATGTCCACTCTGTAGAAGACTCTGTAGAAGATTCTGTAGAAGACTCTGTAGAAGACTCTGTAGAAGACTCTGTAGAAGACTGTAGAAGTCAGATTCAGATTTCAAAATGGCAATACAATCATCTTTGTCTGTGACATACTCTACATGATTCCCCTTTGGTTACCATGGTCACTTAGACTGTAATAAATTAAGAATGTAATTCTGGATTTCCCCAATCCCAGTAAAGAGCAAAACATGGTATACAGTAGAACCATAAACCAGTAGTCACACCACATCTAGACAGAAAACGGATTACTACGACTAAATAAATTCTAGATTTTTTGACAAACTCACAGTGATGAAAATACAGAGAATTCTAATACTGTATCTAAAACTCACCAAATACACATGAATCATGTGATCTAAGCTGTCAAACAAGGTAAAATCAAATACAACAGTACAATCCACTAGTTCAGAGAGAAAACCAATATCCAACCTCATTACGGTTTACTGTAGCTGCAGTACTTGAAATACCAGCAGACACACTTTGTACTACATAGGGTACATCCACATACTGTACACTAATCCACAGGAGTTTAAATGGAGGAGGAAGGAGAGGGCAGGATGGTGGGAGGCAGAGCGTAGTGAGAGAGCGTGGCTTAGATAAATTATATCTCTCTCGCTCTATCAGTTCTAGCCATTTTAGCCGAACACCCAAAATGTACAATATTTGCAGAGTTTTTGTCATGTATAAGCATACATATCATACACAGGAGGCTGGTGAGGGGAGGACGGCTCGTAATAATGGATGGAATGGACTAAATGGAATGGTATCAAACTCATCCATGTGTTTGTGTTTAAACCATTCAATCCATTCCAGCCAATACTATCAGTTCGTCCTCCCAATTTAAAGTGCCACCAGCCACCACTGATACCGTACCTCAGTCTTCAGTAATAACCGATGGTACTGTAAGTGAATGTGCATGAGTAGATGAACATTAGGAGGACCGAGAGCGCCCCCCCCATTCTGTAGTGGAGCAGGTTGAGAGATTTAAGTTCCTTGGTGTCCACATCACCAACAAACAAACATGGTTCAAGCACACCAAGACAGTCGTGAAGAGGACACGGCAAAACCTATTCCCCATCAGGAGACTGAAAAGATTTGGCATGGGTCCTCAGATCCTCAAAAGGTTCTACAGCTGCACCGTCGAGAGCATCCTGACGGGTTGCATCACTGCCTGGTATGGCAACTGCTGGATGTACCACCACTCGCTTAGTAATGCATCAAAGAAGATTGTAGTCTGTGTTGCTAGGTCGCCGTCTGAGGACAGGCACACTGTTCAATTATTCATCAGCACAGCTTTTACCAAGGACATCTCCCTGTCATCCTCCAGATCTCCACATCCAGGTCAAAATCCTTGTCCCTCTACCCAGCACAGGTCCAGTTTGCTGGGGTAAGCACAGCAGTGGTGTCCCCATCCCTGGTTTTCTTGAATCCGTCCACAAAACGTATATCGGTCGCAAAATCCATAAACGCATAGGATAGGGTGTCCAATCAAAAACACATATTTTGACCAATGGGTAATATATGTTAGCTGTGTAGATAATCCTCTAAGAAAACCAATGGTCCAAACCTCATGTCTTTATCAAATCAAGGTTTATTTGTCACGTGACACCGTATTTGGATCATCCTAATAATATGTTTTTACACTTGTAGGATGGCCAGAATTAGGATGACTAAATCGAAGGAGGCCAAAGAAAAAATGTGGTCAAAAATCAGGAATATTGCATCGCCGTCAGCTAGGTTGGATTCTGTGCAAGAAGTAAGGCTACTGGCTACCTGACAGGCTCAGTTTCCTGTAGAACTTGTCATCTTTCTTCTTGAAACCACAGGACATAAAATAATATAAATGTAAGATAGATGACGATTTTGAGACATGACATGTAGTATTTTCATATATTTGTATACATTTTTCATATTAATCTACAATTCGTTCTCTTTTTTGAAGATTTCTCACAAAAACAAGAGTATCTCTGTGAAATGTCAAAGGAGCACTGAGCGTATAGCAAACGTTTTATTCTCACAGTCTTTTACATTTAATTCAGCTCGTGTCATGCTAATTTAGCTTTGTGTGACCCACGGAAACAACAACCACTGAAAATCCTCAACATTTATGAGAAACCGGCACCTCTATGTCAGGGAGAACTTTTAGTGTAATCTCACTCCTGTGTATTATTAGTACACCTGATGCACTCTGTCAGTGGGTGACCATAGTACACTGATGCAGGGAGGGAACGTGTAAACTCAAACTGTGAGGATTAACACTGGATGTGTACACTCAAAGTACCCCAACTTGGCCCATCGCACAACACACAAAAGCGGTGGAATGGAATATAAACTCAGAAAGTAAGTAAAAATTGATTGCTTGTAGTATATAAAAAAAGGGTGATGGCAGCTCCCAGAAATGACCGAAACAACTGATGTCACAACTAGTCATGCCAACTGATGTCAGCTAGCTTATGACCACTGACTTCCTGTCACTGTCATGATACCATCAGCTATTTGGCTAGAAATAACCATAATTTCCTAGCTTTGGTTACCTTTTCCCTTTCCACACATAGAGGACGCTTTCCACACAAATCTCTTGAAAAGGTCATCAAGGCATACATAATCAACACCACCTGACACCTTCTTGACCCCCTCCAATTTCCATTCATCCTTTTACAGAGAGAGGGACTGATGAGGCCATCCTCTCGCTCTCACATCTGTTGTACATGCATTTGGAGGGCAGTAAAACCATTGTGTGTACCATGTTTGCAGATTTCTCCTCAGCATTTAACACAAGCAATCTGTTGGTCCTCGCGGACAGACTGAGAGGAGACTTCGGACTTGATGCTGTGCTTATCACATGAATCACCAACTTCCTAACTGATAGGTCTCAGCAGGTACGAGTTGGCAACATACTCTCTGAGGTGCACACTACTTCAGTTGGAACCCCACAGGGCAGTGTTCTTTCACCAGTACTATCCTTACTGTATACAGACAGCTGCCGGAGCCGGTTCCCAGGGCGCCACCTGATCAAATATGCTGACGATATTGCTTTGGTCAGTCTTCTCAAAGGGGATGAGATGGAGCACGGACCGGCTCTGAATGATTTTACTGTCTGGTGTGAGTCATCCCATCTAATATTAAATACATCAAGAACAAAGGGCATGGTGAATGACTTTCGAAGGAACACTACCATGCACACACCATCACTGATAAAAGGTGAGAAATAGTGGAGGAGAACAAACACCTTGGGCTAGTCATTGACAACAAGCTGTCCTGGGATCAGTGTACTGACACTATTTTTAAGAAAGGCCAACAGAGACTGTACTTCCTATGAAAACTGCACTTTTTTAATGCTGATCTAACCATCATGGTTCTCTTTTATAAATCATTCATTAAGATAATTATATCCTACTGCTTGACCTGCTGGTTTGGGAATATCAAGGTTGCACAGAAAAATAGGTTGGGCAAGATAGTCAGGACTTGTGGAAAAATCATGGGGCAGCAACAGCAAGAACTACCCTCTACAGTATAAGGCCAATAAAATAGTTTTTGACTCTTCCCATCCACTCCACTCTGAAGTCCAGCTCCTTCCCTCTGGACACCGGTACAGACTACCTAAGGTATAAAACACATAGGGCCAAGACTTTTACTCCAAATGCAATTCTGCATCTTAACAAATGTTGGACTAACTGCACTTGCACTATGGACTTGCACTTAACCTGCCTTATTATTTGTAAATTTCCGTTGGTATTTTATTTTTTAGATATTATATGTTTTATGACTGCTGCAAGATGAATTGCCTCTTCAAGGATATGAAACTTTTCTGAATCTGAATACATAGCTACACTAGCATGGTGAGAGAGGACCGGGCCTCCTGGCCAAAACACACAGATGGGAGACAGGATGTTTTTCACTGAATCTCAATTTTTTTCCCTTCCCCCTGTTGGACAGGGTAGTGTATACTTTGGTTAAGCCCTCAGTGATGCAATTACAACATGCATCTTCTGTCCTGCACCCCGTGGCGATTTTAGCATGTCAATATTGGTGGGGCAAACAAAAATGGGGATGCATGCCAGCAAAGCCACTACACAACACAACACAACACTAAACAATACATGAATTGCACTATAACGGTGACAAACGGTGCCCACAAACTGTTAGGGTCTACATAAAGCTGTCCCAAAAGCGGAGTCCCAACAGCTTACCACTGCTACACCTGGCTATCAGTTGAGCCTTGTCTGTCAGCGAAACAGTTAATTCAGCCTCATTTACTGCCTTTAAAAAAACACAGCTGATATGGCTGACTTGCTTAAACAAATGTGGTATCTTCTGACAATTGAGACGTACAAATTCTGTCATAATGTGACGACAAGCGGATAAGAGACAATCCGTCACTTCCATTAAGACATTAATGAGTGCGCTAGGACCGACGCAGTTAATATAACTATTTGTTCAGCACTTTTGAAATGTACAGCGACAGAATTCAGAACATGTACATCAAGTCAGAACCGTACAATAAATAAAGGGGGCATATAAGCAGACAATGAAAGCTCTTACAATATTCAATGACTACATTTCTCTAAAACAGGCTACATGTGCACCACCAAGTCAGAACAGTAGGCTAAATTAAGAGGTGAAAATGGACCAAATTATTAGGGTGAGGCACCTTACTACACAACATACACTTAGTATGACTTTCTTAGCTACAGTAGACATATCTCCCCGGCACATTACAAAATGTATACTGCAGCATACAAGACATTTTTGGACTCACTTGAACAGGAAGGTGGCGCGGCGGTCCATCGTGGGCTTTGTCATCAAAGTCTGGCATTCTCTGGATTTATGTTGCTTTCAAGACAACTGGGAAATCGGAAAAAAACAAGGTTGAATCATGAGGACGTCGGTGATCTTCAAGTCGTAGTTCTAGAAAGAAGCCCGAGTTCCGGACTTACAATTCCGAGTTGGATGACCTTTCAAAACATATTTTCCCAGTCGGAGCTCGTTTTTTCCCCGAGTTCCCAGTTGTCTTGAACTCACCGAAGTCAGATTTCCCAGTTGCGAGTTTACAGTTGTTTTGTGCGTGGCAGAAATCATGTTGGATTGACAGCATGGCCAATGTTGAATGTTTATAATTTTAAGCTTGGAAAAGAGACCCTTAAATCCAGACTTGTACGACACAGCCACTGCACCGAATAGCAGGCTAATGAATGCTTTGCAATGCTTGCAGGTAGCCACTGATTCCTTCCAGACCATTGTTGAATTTGAGATGTACAACTTGTTGTGTAATGTTTATGTCCAATGGCTGATGAGCACAGATACGTTTTATATTTAATTTCTCTTCATTATTTCTCTTCATTTGAAAATGATTAAACGGATTTGCCAGTAGATTGTCAACTTGATTTATGATGATGACTGCTAGCTAAGATTTTGAAAGTATAATGTTGACAAGATCAGTCCAATCAAAGCTACTGTAGATATACCGTGATTTGACATAATTTTATCTGCTGCCAATGACCTTGAGCCTTCTTGGATGGGCACTTCTAATGTAACTCTATGGCAGGACCCAAGGGGCTTGAATTTTCGAGCTCTACCCTTAGACTTGGCGGTGACGTAGTGTCCCCATGAGTGACAGAACACTGAGCCAACCACGGCGCAACTAGAGAACATTACCAACCCCTACTCTCCATATTTTTTCCACTGGCTGCCCCACCACCACAGAAAGCACTGAGCTAGGCTGAAACACCTGTATTTTGAACCTGCCTTACTCAAGAAAGTAAAAAAGAGACCATGTTTGTATGCGGCTTTATTAACTAAATGATTTGTAAAAACAAATGTTTAAAAAAAAGTTTTACATTGTTTGCAAACTGATATGTGACACGTACTAATGTCAAAATAACATGGAAAAAAATATAGAATATAACATACAAAAAATATAGATATATTTTATTAATTTCCTTTAGCTAAAATGTGACGGGTCGCACATGCCTGCACCAGTCTAAGAGATAAAGCACTGGGTTTGTCACACCGCTGCCAGTACAGGTCAGAGAGGTGATGAAGGGGCATGATCTCCGGTTCAGTAGTTGAGTCTGGACACGTAGTTTCATGAATGAAATGACAGCCATTGCTCTCACAATGACAACATCTGGTCTTTGTACTAGTTGGCAACAGAGATGGAGACAGAGCCCTATAAAGATATTACACTGAGAGGTGACAGTCTGCTTAGAGACTGGTGATGCATTAAACCATTCATATCCCGAAGGACATGTGTTTATGTGGGGAGGGGAGAGAAAGAGAGAGAGAGAGAGAATGAGAGGGACAGAGGGGGGTATTGAGTGGTCTCCCAGTGAGAGTTGATCATTGGGAGACCCCTGCTGCCCTCCTCCTCTCCTCTGATCCCCCTCTCCCTCTCCTGACACGGAAAGGCCACAGGAATATTGATCTGATGCTATGTACTCATATTTTGTCTCCTATTCACACTGTATACTGTGGCAGGCCACTGCCGGATAAACTTGGTCTACTATACTCAGAAATAACGTGTGTGTGATGCTCATAATGCAAAGTAGTAGATTTATTGTATTTATAGTCTCTTCACTCTGTCCAGCTTAATAAATCATCTATAATCTCTTCACTGTGTCTAGCTTGATAACAGTTATGTATAGTCTCTTCGCTGTGTCCAGTTTGATAACAGTCATTTATAGTCTCTTCACTGTGTCCAGCTTGATAACAGTCATTTATAGTCTCTTCACTGTGTCCAGCTTGATAAGTCATCTATAATCTCTTCACTGTGTCCAGCTTGATAACAGTCATTTATAGTCTCTTCACTGTGTCCAGCTTGATAAGTCATCTATAATCTCTTCACTGTGTCCAGCTTGATAACAGTCGTCAAAACTAAAGCTACACAGTCAGGGAGCATCAAAAACTGTAAAAGCAACGGATCCATTTTCAGTACGGCCCTCCATACCTCGGCAAAGACCGAATGCGGCCTGTGGGGAAAATCCGTTTGACAGCCCTGGTCTATCCCCCTCAACTCCTGTGACTTTGAAGCGCTTCAAACAGACAAGTTCCAATGTCCATACTAGCACACTACGTTGATATACAAATATATCTTCTAGGACTGTAGTGTTCACCACATCAGAGAGAGCAGACCGATGATCCCAGTCATCCTAATCTGCTGTGACTCCAGTGAATAACAGTAGCCTACAGAGGAGGACAACCAAATACAAACACAAAAACAACACGCAGAAAATCTCCCCAGCAGGTAAAGGGCCCTGTGTCTAAATCTGACTACTGGATTGATGCTGGTTAGAGCGTAGAACAAAGTAGCCTAAGGGTTCGTTCTGACATGCAGAGTGTATTGTCTGGTTTAGAGTACTCTACTGGGTGGTTAGTATGTTGCTGTTCTCTTTGTTATTTTGGCTTCATCAATTGGACAACCACACACTCAGTATAGTAATGCTTCAGCGAACACACAAATGTCACACCATGCCAGTGGCCAAGGCAACGCCGGCTCAAAATAAGGTGTGGTTCACAATAGCTCACACAGTGTTCACAGTAATGACTTGATATGTGAGCAGGTGTTATTTTCCAATACTGCTGCATTAATCTCCTTAGACACAGCAGAACAGTCACTAATCTGTCTATGGACACTGTGTGTTAGGGTAGAAACAGAAAAAGACACAAACTCGCTCTATACCCTGACCCAGTTGTGTCACACTGAGCACCACAGGACATCCCAGTCAATAAGGTAAACACATCATGTACTGGAACACCAGGTAGTCCCTCGGCACATCATGTACTGGAACACCAGGTAGTCCCTCGGCACATCATGTACTGGAACACCAGGTGTTCAACACATACAGTATATATGTATGCACTACACAGAGAATAATGAATCTATGCTGCAATCAGCCTGGGGTGTAGAAAGGTTCTGTGTAGACTCACTGGCAACGCACAAGGACTATAGCACAGGCTGATTGTAGCATCGTTGTTCTCTGTGTGCCAGGGGAGGATGCCCAGGGAGGATGCCTGTCCATGGGCAGAGATGTGCACCTTTCTGAGCATGGATATGCGGGGAGGGTAGCACATTCAGAGATGGTGGTGAACTTCTGACTCTTGAATGGTGGTGCTATTGGTTGGAGAGATGGCAGCTTAAGAATGGGTATTCCTCGTCCTTTAAATGTGGTTAGCTAAGCAGTGGGTGTGGTGGTGTAGATGGTAGTGGTGTAGATGCTGGTGGTGGTGTAGATGGTGGTGGTGGTGTAAATTGTGGTGGTGGTGTAGATGGTGGTGGTGTAGATGCTGGTGGTAGTGTAGATGGATGGTGGTGGTGGTGGTATAAATTGTGGTGGTGGTGTAGATGCTGGTGGTGGTGGTGGTGTAGATGGTGGTGTAAATTATGATGGTGGTGTAGATGGTGTTGGCGTTGTAGATTGTGGTGGCGTTGAAGATGGAGGTGTAGATTGTGATGTAGATGGTGGTGGTGTAGATGTGGTGGTGGAGAAGGTGGTGGTGGTGTAGATGGTGCTGGTGGCTGTGAAGAAGGTGGTGGTGGTGTAGATGGTGGTGGTGTAAATTGTGGTGGTGGTGTAGATGCTGGTGGTGTAGATGCTGGTGGTGTAGATGGTGGTGTAAATTATGATGGTGGTGTAGATGGTGGTGGCATTGGTAGATGTGGTGGTGGAGAAGAAGGTGGTGGTGGTGTAGATAGTGGTGGTGGTGGTGTAGATGGTGTAGATGGTGGTGTTGTAGATGGTACTGTTGGTGGTGTAGATGGTGGTGGTGTAGATGGTGAAGATGATGGTGGTGGTGGTGGTGTAGATTGTGGCGGTGTAGATGGTGGTGGCGTTGTAGATGGCCGTGAATATTGTGGTGGTGTATTTGGTGGTGGTGTTGTAGATGTTGGTGATGGTGATGGTGTAGATGTTGTAGTGGTGTAGATGTTATAGTGGTGTAGATGGTGGTGGTCTAGATGGTGGTGTTGTAGATGGTGGTAGTTGTGGTGTAGATGGTGGTGGTGGTGGTGGTGGTGTAGATGGTAGTGGTGGTGTAGATGGTGGTGGTCTAGATGGTGGTGTTGTAGATGGTGGTAGTTGTGGTGTAGATGGTGGTGGTGGTGTTGGTGAAGATGGTGGCGGTGGTGTAAATGGTGGTGGTGGTGTAGATAGTGGTGGTGTAAATGGTGGTGGTGTAGATGGTGGTGTAGAGGCTGGTGGTGATAATGTAAATAGTGGTGGTGTAAATGGTGGTGGTATGGTGTAGATGGAGGTGTAGATAGAGGTGTAGATGGTGGTGGTAGTGTAGATGGTGGTGGTGGTGGTGGTAGTGTAGATGGTGGTAGTGGTGTAGATGGAGGTGTAGATGGTGGTGTAGATGGTGGTGGTGTAGATAGTGTTGGTGGTGTATATAGTGTTGGTGGTGTATATGGTGGTGGTGGTGGTGTAGATGGTGGTGGTGTACATGGTGGTGAAGATGGTGTTGGTGTTGAATGGTGGTGGTGTAGATGCTGGTGGTGTAGAGGGTGGAGTTGGTGGTGGTGTAGATAATGGTGGTGTAAATAGTGGTGGTGCTGTAGTTGGTGGTGGTGGAGGTGTAGATGGTGTTGCTGGTGAAGATGGTGGTGGTGTAGATGATGGTGGTGGTGGTGTAGTTGGTGGTGTAGATAGTGTTGGTGGTGTAGATGGTGGTGGTGTAGATGGTGGTAGTGGTGTAGATGTCCGTGTAGATGGTGGTGTTGGTATAGTGGTGGTGGTGTTTAAGATGGTGGTGAAGATTGTGGTGGTGTATTTGGTGATGGTGTGGTAGATGGTGGTGATGGTGTAGATGATGGTGTAGATGGTGGTGGTGGTGTAGATGGTGGTGTAGATAGTGTTGGTGTAGATAGTGGTGGTGGTGTAGATGGTGGTGGTGGTGTAGGTGGTGGTGGTTGTGTAGGTGGTGCTGTAGGTGATGGCGGGGGTGGTGGTGGAGGTGGTGGTGGTGGAGGTGGTAGTGGTGTAGATAGTGGTGGTGCTATAGTTGGTGGTGGTGGAGGTGTAGATGGTTGTGGTGGTGGTGTAGATAGTGGTGGTGGTGGTGGTGTAGATGGTGGTAGTGGTGATGTAGATGGTGGTAGGGGTGGTGTAGATGTTTGTGTATATGGTGTTGGTGGTGTAGATGGTGGTAGTGATGGTGGTGTTTAAGATGGTGGTGAAGATTGTGGTGGTGTATTTGGTGGTGGTTGTGTAGATGGTGGTGTAGATAGTGGTGGTGGTGGTGGTGTAGATGGTGGTAGTGGGGGTGTAGATGGTGGTAGTGGTGGTGTAGATGTTTGTGTATATGGTGGTGATGGTGTAGATGGTGGTGTAGATGTTGTAGTGGTGTAGACGGTGGTGGTCTAGATGTTTGTGGTGGTGTAGATGGTGTTGGTGTAGATGGTGGTGGTGTAGATAGTGGTGGTGTAGATGGTGGTGGTGTAGATATTGGTGTTGTAGATGGTGGTGGTGCTGTAGATAGTGGTAGTGGTAGTGGTGTAGATAGTGGTGGTGTAGATAGTGGTGGTGGTGGAGGTGTAAATGGTGGTGGTGATGTAGATGGTAGTAGTGGTTGTGTAAATGGTGGTGTAGATGGTGGTGGTCTAGATGGTGGTGTAGATAGTGTTGGTGGTGTAGATGGTGGTGATGGTGTAGATGGTAGTGTAGATGTTGTAGTGGTGTAGATGGTGGTGGTGTAGATGGTGGTGGTGTAGATGGTGGTGGTGTAGATGGTGGTGGTGTAGGTGGTGTAGATGGTGGTGTAGATAGTGGTGGTGTAGATGGTGGTGGTATAGGTGGTGGTGGTGATGTAGATGGTAGTGGTGGTTGTGTAGATGGTGGTGTAGATGGTGGTGTAAGTGGTGGCGGTGTTGGTGGTGGCAGTGGTGTAGATGGTGGAGGTGGTGGTGATGTAGATGGTGGTGCTGTAGTTGGTGGAGGTGTAGATGGTGTTGCTGGTGAAGATGGTGGTGGTCTAGATGGTGGTGTAGATAGTGTTGGTGGTGTAGATGGTGGTGATGGTGTAGATGGTAGAGTAGATGTTGTAGTGGTGTAGATGGTGGTGGTGTAGATGGTGGTGGTGTAGATGGTGGTGGTGTAGATGGTGGTGGTGTAGGTGGTGTAGATGGTGGTGTAGATAGTGGTGGTGTAGATGGTGGTGGTGTAGATTGTGGTGGTGATGTAGATGGTAGTGGTGGTTGTGTAGATGGTGGTGTAGATGGTGGTGGTGTAGATAGTGTTGGTGGTGTAGATGGTGGTAGTGGTGTAGATGTTCGTGTAGATGTTGGTAGTGGTAGTGATGTTTAAGATGGTGGAGAAGATTGTGGTGGTGTATTTGGTGGTGGTGTTGTAGATGGTGGTGATGGTGTAGATGGTGGTGGTTTAGAAGGTGGTGGTGGTGTAGATGGTGGTGGTGTAGGTGGTGGTGGTATAGGTGGTGGTGGGGATGTAGATGGTGGTGGTGGTGTAGATGATGGTGTAGATGGTGGTGTAAGTGGTGGCGGTGTTGGTGGTGGCGGTGGTGTAGATGGTGGAGGTGGTGGTGATGTAGATGGTGGTGCTGTAGTTGGTGGAGGTGTAGATGGTGTTGCTGGTGAAGATGGTGGTGGTGTAGATGGTGGTGGTTGTGTAGGTGGTGGTGGTGTAGTTGGTGGTGGTGGTTGTGTAGATGGTGGTAGTGGTGGTGTAGATGGTGGTAGTGGTGTAGATGTTTGTGTATATGGTGGTGGTGGTGTAGATGGTGGTAGTGGTGGTAGTGTTTAAGATGGTGGTGAAGATTGTGGTGGTCTATTTGGTGGTGGTGTTGTAGATGGTGGTGATGGTGTAGATGGTGGTCTAGATGTTTGTGGTGGTGTAGATGGTGGTGTAGATGGTGGTGGTGGTATAGATAGTGTTGGTGTAGATGGTGGTGTAGTAGATGGTGGTGTTGTAGATAGTGGTGGTGGTGTAGATAGTGGTCGTGTAGATATTGGTGGTGTAGTAGATGGTGGTGGTGTTGTAGATAGTGGTGGTGGTGTAGATAGTGGTCGTGTAGATATTGGTGGTGTAGTAGATGGTGGTGGTGTTGTAGATAGTGGTGGTGGTGTAGATAGTGGTGGTGTAGATAGTAGTGTTGTAGATGGTGGTGGAGGTGTAGGTGGTGGTGGTGGTGTAGATGGTGGTGATGTTGTAGATGGTGGTGGTGTTGTAGATAGTGGTGGTGGTGTAGGTTTAGATGGTGGTGGTGTAAATGGTGGTGGTGTTGTAGATAGTGGTGGTGGTGTAGGTTTAGATGGTGGTGGTGGTGTAGATGGTGGTGGTGTTGTAGATAGTGGTGGTGGTGTAGGTTTAGATGGTGGTGGTGGTGTAGATAGTGGTGGTGGTGTAGGTTTAGATGGTGGTGTAGATAGTGGTTTAGACATGGAGATGGGCGGAATGATGGAAGATGGGTATTTCTCCTCATACCTGGATGCTGTGGTTGATTACGGGGTGATTACTGTGTAGAAGGTAATGATCAGGAGGTGTTGGATGTGAGAATGGGCAGGTGAAGGCAAAGCATTATGGATACCGAGCTGTCTATCCACGTACCTTGCGTTTGCGCTCGGCCCGTTCCCGGGAACGTATCCTCCTCTGACGGGCTTTCTCCAGAGCCTTCAGGTCAGGACCCTGCTGCTCCACCAGCTCCACTCTGGACTTCTTAATGTGGGCAGCGGCATGCGCCATTGCTGCCTGCTACCTCCTACTACAGTGATTCCAGACAAAATCAACCCAAACCTCCTTTAAAATTCCCCCAAAGACTCCCAGAGTCCCAAAGAGCAGTAGCGCCAGCGAAGGGTTAAAATAAATTGATTCCCAGCGGGTGACTTTCCACGGAGAGCAGGAAGACGTTGGAGCCGAGCCGTCTGCTCCCACAACTCTGCGGGAAAGCAGAGGAGGAGGAAGGAAAGAAGAGAGAAAGAGAGAGGTGTAGCCACTAGTCCTCTATACCTCCAGCTACAACCACCACCACATATGAACTGGTCCTGATCTACATTCAGAGCCCCACTCCCCGGAACTCTGCATCTGATGTTTGGACTGTGTGTTTGTGTGTGGATAGAAAGAGGGAGATATAGATAGATAGGGAGAGAGAGAGAGAGAGAGAGAGAGAGAGAGAGAGAGAGAGAGAGCGAGAGGAGGGGGCGTGTCTGATACACGCCACCAGAGGTAAGCTGACAGGCAGAGAGAGAGAATAAGAGAGAAAGAGATCCAGCTGCTGTGGGAAGCTTCAGGTTTGGATCTGTCTGTCAGTTATCCCAAATACAAGACTTCCCCACTAATCACGCAACGGGGGTAGGGAGGAGAGAGGGGTGGTGAGGGTGGGGATACGGTGGCTGAGAGCACGGTTTACTCTCGTTTGGTTGGAAAGTGGAAAGAACCATGTGCTTCGAACCGAGGGGGACACAGAGGAGACAGGAAATCTCCCTTAAATACCTTACTCCTGTCCCCTTACAATGGAGTAAAATGGTACATTCTGCTGCTGCCGAATTCACAGCTCGAGCACACACACACACACACACACACACACGCACACGCACACACGTCAGACTCCTCTGTTACTGAACACAACACTTCTTTACCTAGAGCCATGAAACCAATAAAGCAGTGTATAAAATCTACGAAAAGTATGAAATGACCTGCATTACAATTCCCCAGCCAAACAGGAAAATAGTCCTATATTTATAATGGAGTGTGTGTGGGTTTAAAAACTAAACAAGGCATTATTATTTCATGCGTACGTACTGTACAGTTACATGTTGTTTGCCCACATATGTAGGTTTCAAAATGTTTGTATGTCCACATGCTTGGAGTATAGAGTCATGTAGTGTGTGTTGGATGGAGAGGTGACACAGCACTGGTGATGGCATAATGTGTCTGTGCCACCTACCAGACAGCCCCAGCTGGACCTAGCTACTACGTACTGGCATCAACTCACACATCCTACACACTCACACCCAACCAGTGTTGGGGGAAGCTACTCTGAAAATATAGTTTACCAAGCTACCGATTACTTCACACTGGAAGAAGTTGAGCTACACTAAAGCTACCCTTAAGAAAGATATAGTGAACTTAACTAAAGTTACATACAAATTACTTTTGCGGAAAATTATCATATCTCCAGTGAATCTGACATTTCATAGAATTCAAATGGCAAGAACAGATCACTTTGGAGTCAGATGTTAACTGAATGTTTAATTTAGTCTATTCAACACAAAACATATGTTTCAAGGGAGAGTTAGGCAAGTCTAATGCCGAAACATAAAGGAAATTATTTTTGGGAAAAAACAGTAGTGTGTAGTTCCAGTAGTTAGCTACATCGCTACATGGTAAAACAGTAGTGTGTAGTTCCAGTAGTTAGCTACATTGCTACATGGTAAAACAGTACTGTGTAGTTCCAGTAGTTAGCTACATTGCTACATGGTAAAACAATAGTGTGTAGTTCCAATAGATAGCTACATCGCTACATGGTAAAACAGTACTGTGTAGTTCCAGTAGTTAGTTACAACGCTACATGGTAAAACAGTAGTGTGTAGTTCCAGTAGTTAGCTACATTGCTACATGGTAAAACAGTACTGTGTAGTTCCAGTAGTTAGCTACATTGCTACATGGTAAAACAGTAGTGTGTAGTTCCAGTAGTTAGCTACATCGCTACATGGTAAAACAGTACTGTGTAGTTCCAATAGTTAGTTACAACGCTACATGGTAAAACAGTAGTGTGTAGTTCCAGTAGTTGGCTACATCGCTACATGGTAAAACAGTACTGTGTAGTTCCAGTAGTTAGCTACATCGCTACATGGTAAAACAATAGTGTGTAGTTCCAGACACACCCCTCCTCAACCCTATTCAGTCTCATTGTATTCAGTGAAAGTCCATGTGATAAACCAGTCTTGTGTCTCCTTTTCAGCTGAGAAGCAGGGGCACTGATATCTACATTAATGTCAATAATGTCATGAGCCCATTGAACAAGACCGACTAAAGGAGGAGGAGCAGAAAGGGGATAGAGAGAAAGGAGAGAAAAGGGCGGAGAGGAAGAGGAGGGGCGAGAGTTCATCAAGCAGAGAGGGGTAATCATATTTATCATTACAATCACGGGAATGTCAAAAGCCTTATTAGAAACGGCTGCACTCTCACACATTCAGAGAATATACCTCTGTATTCACACCACAACACCACCATCTAAATACAGAAGGACTGGAATAAGTAGAGGACATCAACTGATGTATTAGTACAATCCATTGATTGAGATCTGTGATTTCTCCTTACAAAGCCAACTATGTCCTCCTACATTAGAATCATCTCAGCTACTCTAGTACGCGGCTAGCATTTCAAAAGCCACTGTTAGGAACAGAACAGTGAATGCTATATTCATTCTCGCGAAGAGAGAATCCTTCTGGGTAGCACCGATGTAGCGTTCATGGCATGTTATCCTTTGTAGCTCAGCTGGTAGGGCATGGCACCTGTAACGCCAGGGTAGTGAGTTCAATTCCCAGAACCACCCACGTGCAAAATGTATGCAAGCATGACTGTAAATCGCTTTGGATGAAAGTGTCTGCTAAATGGCTTGAAGTTGGAAGTTTACATACACCTTAGCCAAATACATTTAAACTCAGTTTTTCACAATTCCTGACATTTAATCCTAGTAACAATTCCCTATCTTTGGTAAATTAGGATCACCACTTTATTTGAAGAATGTGAAATGTCAGAATAATAGTAGAGAGAATGACTTATTTCAGCTTTTATTTGTTTCATCACATTCCCAGTGGGTCAGAAGTTTACATACATTCAATTAGGATTTGGTAGCATTGCCTTTAAATTGTTTAACTTGGGTCAAACATTTCGGGTAGCCTTCCACAATCTTTCCACAATAAGTTGGGTGAATTTTGGCCCATTCCTCCTGACAGACCTTGTGTAACTGAATTAGGTTTGTAGGCCTCCTTGCTCGCACACACTTTTTCAGTTCTGCCCACAAATTTTCTATAGGATTGAGGTCAGGGCTTTGTGATGGCCACTCCAATACCTTGACTTTGTTGTCCTTAAGCCATTTTGCCTCAACTTTGGAATTATGCTTGGGGGTCACTGTCCATTTGGAAGACCCATTTTGCGACCAAGCTTCAACTTCCTGACTGGTGTCTTGAGATGTTGCTTCAATATATCTACATAATTTCCCCCCCTCATGATGCCATCTATTTTGTGAACTGCACCAATCCCTCCTGCAGCAAAGCAGAGGTCTTGGCTGATATATCTTGATTTTCCCATGATGTCAAGCAAAGAGGCACGGAGTTTGAAGGTAGTCCTTGAAATACATCCACAGATACACCTCCAATTGACTCCAATTATGTCAATTAGCAGCTTCTAAAGCCATGACATCATGGAATTTTCCAAGTTGTTTAAAGGCAGAGTTAACTTGGTGTATGTGAACGTCTGACCCACTGGAATTGTGATACAGTGAATTATATGTGAAATAATCGGTCTGTAAACAATTGTTGGAAAAATGACTGTGTCATGCACTATAGTTTGTTAACAAGAAATGTGTGGAGTGGTTGAAAACTAGTTTTAATTCCATTTACTGCAGCATAACGTGAATCAAAACATTACTAAATCTTACATAAGCTAGCATTCATCTAGGTTTTTGTTATGAAATATGACAGTAAAGACCCTCCTTTCCGACAGTGAATGTTGGCAGGTTAATTTCAGCACCACAGACAGGGTTTTGTATTTTATCTTACTGACTTGAACATGACCCCACACTTAAATGTAAAATGCTGTGTGGATTTGAATGTTAAGCCCTGTCCACGGTGCTGAAAGCAATGCTGGCAAAGAGAGCAATTGGGATTAGATCAGTTCACTGGCAACTTCACATTGTATTCTAATAGAATAGAGCACCATTTGACCCTCTTAAAACACACACAGACGGTACGTTTGTTTACTTATTATACCCTTATTTTACCCTTATTTTACCCTTATTTTACCAGGTAAGTTGACTGAGAACATATTCTCTTTTACAGAAACGACCTGGGGAAGAGTTACAGGGAAGAGGAGAAGGGATGAATGAGCCAATTGGAAGCTGGGGATGATTAGTTGACCATGATGGTATGAGGGACAGATTGTGAATTTAGCCAGGACACCGGGGTTAACACCCCTACTCTTACAATAAGTGCCATGGGATCTTTGTGTCAGCACACCCGTTTTAACGTCCCATCTGAAACACATACAGAAGGATCTCAGTCCTTCCTGTTTGGAATCGCACCATTTGAACCAAGGAGCACCTACTCATTGACCCACTCACTAAGGAGCGAGAACATTGCCTGCTCTGCATTGTCTAACAACCCACACAACACTACACCTTTCACCATTTCCAACGCAGTATGTTTTGGTTCAATTCTGGGTGTTAAATTCTGGCCTCTGCCTCCAACAGTTCCTGCTGCTATACCATGCCGCCACCTAGTGACCAATTTAATATTACACCGATTTAATCCAAAAGGATGACAGCTCTTTCTGGGTGGTTGCATGTGGATTGGAGAAGCACCACTCTCATTTCATTGCATGTCCTCAGGATATGTATATAAAAGACATAATGTATGTTTGGAGTGTGTGCTGCTTTATTCTGGTGTTTAGATGTAGATTTCTAGGTGACTTGCAGCCGAGGCACTTGTGCTGACTAGGAGCTCCTGCCCCAGGGGGCCTTTAGAGCATAGTCTAGATGACCATGTTGAAGACAGTATCCTGGCTCTCAGTAATGTGATGTTGAAGACAGTATCCTGGCTCTCAGTAATGTGATGTTGAAGACAGTATCCTGACTCTCAGTAATGTGATGTTGAAGACAGTATCCTGGTTCTCAGTAATGTGATGTTGTATGTTGAAGACAGTATCCTGGCTCTCAGTAATGTGATGTTGTATGTTGAAGACAGTATCCTGGCTCTCAGTAATGTGATGTTGAAGACAGTATCCTGGCTCTCAGTAATGTGATGTTGCATGTTGAAGACAGTATCCTGCTTTCAGTAATGTGATGTTGAAGACAGTATCCTGGCTCTCAGTAATGTGATGTTGTATGTTGAAGACAGTATCCTGGCTCTCAGTAATGTGATGTTGCATGTTAAAGACAGTATCCTGCTTTCAGTAATGTGATGTTGAAGACAGTATCCTGGTTCTCAGTAATGTGATGTTGAAGACAGTATCCTGCCTCTCAGTAATGTGATGTTGAAGACAGTATCCTGGCTCTCAGCAATGTGATGTTGAAGACAGTATCCTGGCTCTCAGTAATGTGATGTTGTATGTTGAAGACAGTATCCTGGCTCTCAGTAATGTGATGTTGTATGTTGAAGAAAGTATCCTGGTTCTCAGTAATGTGATGTTGAAGACAGTATCCTGGCTCTCAGTAATGTGATGTTGAAGACAGTATCCTGGCTCTCAGTAATGTGATGTTGAAGACAGTATCCTGGCTCTCAGTAATGTGATGTTGAAGACAGTATCCTGGCTCTCAGTAATGTGATGTTGAAGACAGTAACCTGGCTCTCAGTAATGTGATGTTGCATGTTGAAGACAGTATCCTGGCTCTCAGTAATGTGATGTTGAAGACAGTATCCTGGCTCTCAGTAATGTGATGTTGTATGTTGAAGAAAGTATCCTGGTTCTCAGTAATGTGATGTTGAAGACAGTATCCTGGCTCTCAGTAATGTGATGTTGAAGACAGTATCCAGGCTCTCAGTAATGTGATGTTGAAGACAGTATCCTGGCTCTCAGTAATGTGATGTTGAAGACAGTATCCTGGCTCTCAGTAATGTGATGTTGAAGACAGTAACCTGGCTCTCAGTAATGTGATGTTGCATGTTGAAGACAGTATCCTGGCTCTCAGTAATGTGATGTTGAAGACAGTATCCTGGCTCTCAGTAATGTGATGTTGTATGTTGAAGACAGTATCCTGGCTCTCAGTAATGTGATGTTGCATGTTGAAGACAGTATCCTGCTCTCAGTAATGTGATGTTGAAGACAGTATCCTGGTTCTCAGTAATGTGATGTTGAAGACAGTATCCTGCCTCTCAGTAATGTGATGTTGAAGACAGTATCCTGGCTCTCAGTAATGTGATGTTGAAGACAGTATCCTGGCTCTCAGTAATGTGATGTTGAAGACAGTATCCTGGCTCTCAGTAATGTGATGTTGTATGTTGAAGACAGTATCCTGGCTCTCAGTAATGTGATGTTGCATGTTGAAGACAGTATCCTGCTTTCAGTAATGTGATGTTGAAGACAGTATCCTGGTTCTCAGTAATGTGATGTTGAAGACAGTATCCTGCCTCTCAGTAATGTGATGTTGAAGACAGTATCCTGGCTCTCAGTAATGTGATGTTGAAGACAGTATCCTGGTTCTCAGTAATGTGATGTTGAAGACAGTATCCTGGTTCTCAGTAATGTGATGTTGTATGTTGAAGACAGTATCCTGGCTCTCAGTAATGTGATTTTGAAGACAGTATCTTGGCTCTCAGTAATGTGATGTTGAAGACAGTATCCTGGTTCTCAGTAATGTGATGTTGAAGACAGTATCCTGGCTCTCAGTAATGTGATGTTGAAGACAGTATCCTGGCTCTCAGTAATGTGATGTTGAAGACAGTATCCTGGTTCTCAGTAATGTGATGTTGAAGACAGTATCCTGGTTCTCAGTAATGTGATGTTGCATGTCGAAGACAGTATCCTGGCTCCCAGTAATGTGATGTTGAAGACAGTATCCTGGCTCTCAGTAATGTGATGTTGAAGACAGTATCCTGGTTCTCAGTAATGTGATGTTGCATGTTGAAGACAGTATCCTGGCTCTCAGTAATGTGATGTTGAAGACAGTATCCTGGCTCTCAGTAATGTGATGTTGCATGTTGAAGACAGTATCCTGGCTCTCAGTAATGTGATGTTGAAGACAGTATCCTGGCTCTCAGTAATGTGATGTTGAAGACAGTATCCTGGCTCTCAGTAATGTGATGTTGAAGACAGTATCCTGGTTCTCAGTAATGTGATGTTGTATGTTGAAGACAGTATCCTGGCTCTAAGTAATGTGATGTTGAAGACAGTATCCTGGCTCCCAGTAATGTGATGTTGAAGACAGTATCCTGGTTCTCAGTAATGTGATGTTGCATGTTGAAGACAGTATCCTGGCTCTCAGTAATGTGATGTTGCATGTTGAAGACAGTATCCTGGTTCTCAGTAATGTGATGTTGCATGTTGAAGACAGTATCCTGGCTCCCAGTAATGTGATGTTGTATGCATCTCTCTGTTTATTCTCCATGAATGTTCCTCATACAGCAGGAATGGCTGAAGGAACCAGAGGTAACTCATTTCCGAGTTGTAGGTGTACAAGCTGGACGAGCTCTTTACTGTAAATCCTCATTCTGTTGACATCAGCCTGATCCCTGTCTCTCTTATCAGCACAAAGAACATCTGTACCAGTAACACACTCCTTTAAGGACTGAGGGGCAAGCCACCATATTACCCACATCCTCCTCCCTCCTCCTCCTCCCTCCATCCCCACTTCTGTCCAAAAGCCTCCCAGAGGAGGGCCAGTATTTCAGCTAAATCTCTTTATATTTCAATGGTTTTATTAACACAACTCACTTCTGAGTCTTTATTCACTATTTGGTATCCGTTTTTGTGAGACTAAAATAAAAGTAGGGGAGAGGAGGGGTGTGTGTGTGTGTGTGTGTGTGTGTGTGTGAGAGAGAATTATGCCTGTGCACCATCTGGCTGCCCTGACACACACAGAGCAGCACAGCCCTTCACCTTCACTCCACAGTCTATAGCCCACAGACGGTCCTTCAAGAACTAGTCTATAGCCCACAGGCAGTCCTTCAAGAACTAGTCTATAGCCCACAGGCAGTCCTTCAAGAACTAGTCTATAGACCACAGGCGGTGCTTCAAGAACTAGTCTATAGCCCATAGGCGGTCCTTCAAGAACTAGTCTATAGCCCACAGGCGGTCCTTCAAGAACTTGTCTATAGCCCACAGGCAGTCCTTCAAGAACTAGTCTATAGCCCACAGGCAGTCCTTCAAGAACTAGTCTATAGCCCACAGGCGGTGCTTCAAGAACTAGTCTATAGCCCATAGGCGGTCCTTCAAGAACTAGTCTATAGCCCACAGGCGGTCCTTCAAGAACTAGTCTATAGCCCACAGCTGGTCCTTCAAGACAGTCTATAGCCCACAGCCGGTCCTTCAAGACAGTCTATAGCCTACAGCTGCTCCTTCAAGACCTACTGTGTATTCTTAAATGGAGAGGGTGGTGGTATTGGGACAATTGGTTTCCATTGTACAAAAACAAGGTAGTGAGACTTGCCCACTGAAAGACAGACAGATAGGTCGACTAAAGTACAGACAGACAGACAGACAGACAGACAGACAGACAGACAGACAGACAGACAGACAGACAGGTCGACTAAAGTACAGACAAACAGACAGACAGACAGACAAACAGACAGACAGACAGACAGAGTCAGGTGCTAGCGTGCATTGTGCGGACAAAGAGGCACCACAGCCACAGACAAAGCCACACCCTCAATCTCTCTCTCTCTGTTGCCATGAGAACACCACTGTATCACATCACATGAATCACTATAAAGCCACTATTGTATACAAACTCTACAATTCCTGTTATTACATATACGCTGTAGTGTGTATACAGACACAATAGGAGTGCTGTTGGGTAATTGTCTCCACTCTCTGGTAATGTGATATGATTTATTGTGATGTAATGTGATGTAATGTGATGTAATGTGATGTAATGTGATGTATTGTGATGTAATGTGATGTATTGTGATGTATTTTTTATGTAACCTTTATTTGTGATGTATTGTGATGTAATGTGATGTATTGTGATGTATTGTGATGTAATGTGATGTATTGTGATGTATTGTGATGTATTGTGATGTAATGTGATGTATTGTGATGTATTGTGATGTAATGTGATGTATTGTGATGTAATGTGATGTATTGTGATGTAATGTGATGTATTGTGATGTATTTTTTATGTAACCTTTTTTTGTGATGTATTGTGATGTAATGTGATGTAATGTGATGTATTGTGATGTAATGTGATGTATTGTGATGTAATGTGATGTATTGTGATGTATTGTGATGTAATGTGATGTAATGTGATGTATTGTGATGTATTGTGATGTAATGTGATGTATTGTGATGTAATGTGATGTATTGTGATGTAATGTGATGTATTGTGATGTATTTTTTATGTAACCTTTATTTGTGATGTATTGTGATGGAATGTGATGTATTGTGATGTAATGTGATGTATTGTGATGTAATGTGATGTATTGTGATGTATTTTTTATGTAACCTTTATTTGTGATGTATTGTGATGTATTGTGATGTAATGTGATGTATTGTGATGTAATGTGATGTATTGTGATGTATTTTTATGTAACCTTTATTTGTGATGTATTGTGATGTATTGTGATGTAATGTGATGTAATGTGATGTAATGTGATGTAATGTGATGTATTGTGATGTAATGTGATGTATTGTGATGTAATGTGATGTATTGTGATGTATTTTTTATGTAACCTTTATTTGTGATGTATTGTGATGTAATGTGATGTATTGTGATGTAATGTAATGTGATGTATTGTGATGTAATGTGATGTATTTTTTATGTAACCTTTATTTGTGATGTATTGTGATGTAATGTGATGTATTGTGATGTAATGTGATGTATTGTGATGTATTTTTTATGTAACCTTTATTTGTGATGTATTGTGATGTATTGTGATGTAATGTGATGTATTGTGATGTAATGTAATGTATTGTGATGTATGTTTTATGTAACCTTTATTTGTGATGTATTGTGATGTAATGTGATGTATTGTGATGTAATGTGATGTATTGTGATGTATTGTGATGTAATGTAATGTGATGTATTGTGATGTAATGTGATGTATTGTGATGTAATGTAATGTATTGTGATGTAATGTGATGTATTGTGATGTATTGTGATGTATTGTGATGTAATGTGATGTATTGTGATGTAATGTGATGTATTGTAATGTAATGTGATGTATTGTGATGTAATGTGATGTATTGTGATGTAATGTAATGTGATGTATTGTGATGTATTGTGATGTATTGTGATGTATTTTTTTATGTAACCTTTATTTGTGATGTATTGTACCTCCCTGGTTGTAGCTATGCAGGTCCCCAGGAACAATCTATCCCAGCCTGTCACCTTTGAACCTCTAGGTGGGGGAATATTAAGTGGAGGTGGGGGAGGTGTATGCGGGTCCATGTTCATGTGTGTGTGTGTGTGTGTGTGTGTGTGTGTAGATGTGGTGAGGGTGAGGTTTTAATGTATTGCCATCCTCTGAACCATGATGGGAAGCAAATGACAGAGGTGTGATTGAAATGTAATGTCTGTCACTGTGGGTGTTAGATTAGTATGTTGCTGGCATCTTAAGACAAGACTACATATCATAAATCTGTAAGCTAGTTGTCTAGTAAGTGATGACCATGGACTTCACATGTATTTGTAATATCACAGTAAATGTGGTAAGAATAAGAAAGTAGGATGAAATTGATAAACCACTCTAACACCACAAAGATGCTCTCTCACATTTTCAAACCGATGTGTCATTGTTCAACAAATCTATATGTTTTGCATACAATGGAAGTGCTCACCAAGTAGAGGGAATGTCAGTGTCTTGACTCTGAATGTGAGGTCAACACCAAAACCCCAGGGGAGACAAAAAGAGACACAGCCCCCTCCTCTCCTCAGGGCGTTGCTGTAAATGAGAACGTGTTCTCAGTCAACTTACCTGGTAAAATAAGGGTTCAATAAAATAAACCAATCAAAGCTCTCTACACCCCTATGGTGTTGTGTCATAAAGGAAGCACACACACACACACACACACACACACGGCTGTCTGGAGTTCTGCTCTCTGCCTCTCCATCGCCCTGGTAACCCATTGCTTAGCAACAAGGGGGGGGGGGGGGCTG
>NC_092167.1:43203864-43206364 GCF_045791955.1 Oncorhynchus clarkii lewisi | reverse complement strand
CCTTTTCATATCTAGGGCCCGATCATACTTGAGCCAACCTGTTAATCAGAAATGTCAAGTCCTGCCATTGGAAGACAATACCTATATCTGTACCAAGCCCTTGTAAGGACAGCATCTCAAGCCATGGTATCTGTCATGTCATGTAGCTACCAGATCTTCATCCCGGGTCTACCGTAGAACGACTAGCTACAGTACCTAGATATTTATGAACCACACGTTAATGGGGACATACACTACAGTATAGAGCGTGTTCCATAACCAAATATATATATAGAGAGAGAGGGGGGGGGGGGGTACAGAAGATGGTGACATTAGAATCTCTCTCTTATTCACACACCCTCAGATTCACTGTATGCCCTGCCAGTCCTACCATAGACAACAAGTCTACTGTATGTTCTGTACAGAGGCATCACAGAGCCAGCAGATAGGAATTCTATTAGGGGGCTGTGTTCATTTTGCTTTGTGACCGGGCACAGGATCAATAAAGGACTGACGGCCAATGGATATCATGGACCCAGCAACTCTGTTACGCAATATGACTGGTGCCTTTGCTCACGGTGTGACAGGGGTCATCCATGTATTATGGCAATAGGGTAAAGCTTTTAACTCGTATTTCTACTACTACTACTACCTCTTTCTCTCCCTGCATAATGTTTATTTGAATGGAGTCGTTTCTCTTGGTTAAGCCTGTAGTGTGGCATACTATTGGGAACCAGGCCAATCCCTCTGAAATGACATCGATCCCTGAGTTTAGGAAGTAAATGAGAGAATGAATATAGCCTACAGCTGGAAGCTGACATAGAGAAAGAAATCAAAACTGTCGCTCTAGATTTATACACTTTATATACACAAAATTATTCAAATTAGTGGATTCGGCTATTTCAGCCACACCCTATGCTGACAGGTGTTTAAAATCAAGCACAAGGCCATGCAATCTCCATAGACAAACATTGGCAGTAGAATGGCCTTACTGAAGAGCTCAGTGACTTTCAATGTTGCACCGTCATAGGATGCCACCTTTCCAACAAGTCACTTCGTCAAATGTCAGCCCTGCTAAAGCTGCCCCCAACTGTAAGTGGTGTTATTGGGATTCCATCACCGAGCAGCTGAACACAAGCCTAAGATCACCATGCGCAACGCCAAGCATCGGCTGGAGTGGTGAAAGCTCACCGCCATTGGACTCTGGAGCAGTGGAAATGCGTTCTCTGGAGTGATGAATCACGCTTCACCATCTGGCAGTCCGATAGACGAATCTGAGCTTGGCGGATGCCAAGAAAATGCTACCTGCCCAAACGCATAGAGCCAACTGTAAAGTTTGGTGGAGGAGGAATAATGGTCTGGGGCTGTTTTTTTATGGTTTGTGCTAGGCCCTTTAATTCCAGTGAAGGGAAATCTTAACGCTACAGCATAAAATGACATTTTATACGATTCTGTGTTTCCAAGTTTGTGGAAGGCCCTTTCCTGTTTCAGCATGACAATGCTCCCATGCACAAAGCGAGATCCATACAGAAATGGTTTGTCGAGAACGGTGTGGAAGAACTGGACTGTCCTGCACAGAGCCCTGACCTAAACCCCATCGAACAACTTTGGGATGAATTGGAACGCTGTCTGCGAGCCAGCCCTAATTGCTCAACATCAGTGCCTGACATCACTAATGCTCTTGTGGCTGAGTGGAAGCAACAAGTTCCCCGCAGCAATGTTCCAACATCTAGTGGAAAGCCTTCCATATGATTGGAGGCTGTTATATCAGCAAAGGGGGGACCAACTCCATATTAATGCCCATGATTTTGGAATGAGATGTTTGAAAAGCAGGTGTCCACATACTTTTGGTAGGGTAGTACATGTTTCACAAAGATAACAATTTATTTAATGAGGCTTTTTTAGTGTGTGACACACACACACACACACACACACACACACACACACACACACACACACACAGTTGTATTATGCATACAGAGGATTGAGAAAATGGTGATAGCTATCCTAGCCACAATACAAGATGAAACAACATTGATAAACTTTATAGCGTAGTGCGGCTGTCCCTGGCAAAAATATCAAATAAAATCAAAATGGTGTTTGTCACATTCGCCAAATACAACAAGTGTAGACTTTACAGTGAAATATATACTTGCAAGTCCTTAACCCTTAACCAACAATGCAGTTTAATGTGTTAAGAAAGTATTTTCAAAATAAACTGAAGTAAACAATAAATAAATAAAAAATAGAAAAGGAAAAAAAAGAATAAAATAGAAAAATAACAAATAATTAAAGAGCAACAATAAAATAAAAAGGCTATATACAGGGGTACAGCTGTAGGACTTTTCGAGGATCTGACCCATGCCAAATGTTTTCAGTCTCCTGAGGGGGAATAGGCATTGTCGTGCCCTCTTCACGACTGTCTTGGTGTGATTGGACCATGATAGTTTGTTGGTGATGTGGACACCAAGGAACTTGAAGCTCTCAACCTGCTCCACTTCAACCCCATCGATGACAATGG